>NW_017670586.1:469607-542415 GCF_001879085.1 Nicotiana attenuata | reverse complement strand
ATTGCCGAAGGTGACAAGCCCAAGAAACCAACGGTCACACTAAATCCGATTGTAGTCCAGATCCAGCCCTCTGGGGATGCTGAAGTAAACATGTCCGTACCCCTCGAGCTTGAAACACCGTCATCCACAAAGATCACAGAGCCAATTGAGGTTGAGTTCGGGTCTCCAAAGGCACCTATGCCATTTGAAGTTGCTGTGTTACCTCCCAAAACAAGGGTACCCATTCCTGTAGCAATGTCAGCCATAACACCATTCTATACGAAGGCCATTCCTTGGGATTACACCGCCGAGGCGAGAAGGAAAGGGAAAACTAGGTCTGGAGAAGCAACTGCAGCACAAGGTATGAACAGGACCGGCAGAATTTATACTCCGGAGCACTTAGTTGAATCAAGTAAGCAGACCTCTGGACGGCCTATTGAAACTGGGCCCGATGATCTCTGGAGGAAGATACAAGCCAAAGAGTACTCAGTTGTTGATCAACTAAATAAAACACCAGCGCAGATCTCCATTCTAGCTCTACTGCAGAGCTCCGAGACACATAAGAATGCCCTGATGAAGATACTGAGCGAGGCGTACGTAACCAGCAATATCACTGGAGGAGAGATGGCGAACATGGTCGGGTAGATATTGGAGAGTCATAAAATCACTTTCCACGAGGATAAGTTGCCCCCTGAAGGTTTAAGCCACAACAAAGCGTTGCATATCACTGTGCAATGCGAAGACTATTTCATCACCAGGACTTTGATTGATGGAGGGTCCAACCTCAACATTTGTCCATTGGTGACCCTCAGAACATTGAGGAAGAGTCTACATGAAATCAAGGACGGGGCGATCAACGTCAAAGCTTTTGATGGTTCCCAAAGGTCCACTATTGGGGAGATAAGTTTATGTCTGCAAATGGGACCAACTTGGTTCGATGTTGACTTTCAAGTAATAGACATCCCAGCATCCTACAACTTACTACTGGGACGACCTTAGATCCACGCCGCTGGAGCTGTAGCATCAACCCTGCACCAGGCAGTGAAGTTCGAGTGGAATCACCAAGAGGTGATTATTCATGGCAACGGGAGTAACCCCATATACAGTTGCCAGACCATCCCGGTTATTGGAGGAAGAAGGAAGCTAGGTGGAGAAACCTACCATCACATTGAGCGAGTCAACGCCGTGGACAAAGATAAATGGTGGGATAACAAGATAGAAAGTATACTGAATTGGAGCGGGTATGAACCTGGCAAAGGTCTCGGAAAGAACCTCCAGGGAATCACCAAGCCTATCAAACTGAAGAAACATGGCACCACTTTCGGGTTANTAGAGACATTCCGCGAGTATGCTACTCGATGGAGGTCAGAGGCTGCTAAGGTCAGGCCGGCCTTAGAAGAAGAACAGATGAACAGGTTTTTCGTCCGAGCTTAGGACCCACAATATTATGAGAGGTTGATGCTGATTGAGGGTCAGAAGTTTTCCGACATCATCAAGCTAGGGGAGAGAATCGAGGAAGGTATCAAAACTGGTATGGTCACCAACCTTGAAGCATTACAGGCTACCAACAAGGCTCTACAGTCTGGTGGCACGTCCAAGAAAAGGGATGTAAGTGCCGTGATGGTTGCACAGAGAACAAAATCCCCAATAAAATACCAAACCTATCCATTACCCCCACTCACATATCAACCTACTCCAAACTACCAAGCAACCTCGCCCTCCTACCAAGCTCCACCACCTACTTACCAATCGTCTCCACCTCCCACATATCAGCCCACTTCACCTAAATACTCTCAACCCGCACCTGTCTACCAAGCCTACAACACTCAATCCTCTCACCATCAGTCACCTCCCACTCGCCAAAACTTTCCTAGACCTCGACCTAACTTCGATCGCAAACCTCCCAAATAATATACCGCCATTGCCGAACCGATCGACCAGCTATATGAAAGGCTCAAAGCTGCTGGTTACGTCACCCCCGTCCCTGCCATAACTCCAGAAAATCCTTCCCAATGGGTCAATCCAAACAAAACCTGTGCATACCATTCCGGCATGAAAGGGCATACCATTGACGAGTGCCGCTCGCTGAAGGATAAGATCCAAGCTTTAATTGACAATAAGATCATCGTGGCAAAGGAGCCTGCTCCTAATGTTCGCAACAACCCTCTGCCTGACTACAAGGATGGAGGCGTTCACATGATCGAGATAGAAGATGATTGGGACCCCAAAGGGTCGATTGGATTGATTGCCAAAGGTGACGAGCCGAAGAAACCAACAGTCACACTTAATCTGATTGTTGTCCAGAACCAGCCTTCTGGGGATGCTGAAGTGAACATGTCTATACCGCTTGAGTTCGAAGCACCTCCTTCTGCAAAGGCGCCCGGACCAATTGAGGTCGAGTTTGGATCCCCAAAAGCACCTGTGCCATTTGAAGTTGTTGTGTTACCTCCCAAAGCAAGGGTACCCATTCCTGTAGCAATGTCAGCCATAGCACCATTCCAAAACGATGGTCGTCCCTTAGGAATACACCGCCGAGACAAGAAGGGAAGGGGAAACCAAATCTGGAGAAGCAATTGCAGCACAGGATATGACCAGAACCGGCAAGGTTTATACTCCAGAACATCTCGCTAAGTCCAGTAAACAAGCCTCTGGACGATCAATCGTCACTGAAACTGGGCCTGAGGACCTCTGGAGGAAGATACAAGCAAAGGAGTACTCAGTCATCGATCAGTTGAACTAGACGCCAGCCCAGATTTCCATCTTAGCTCTGCTACAAAGTTCTGACGCACATAGAACGCCTTATTGAAAGTGTTGAGCGAGGCATATGTGCCCAACAACATAACTGGAGGAGAAATGGCAAACATGGTAGGGCAGGTATTGGAGAGTCACAAAATCACTTTCCATAAAGATGAGCTGCCACCAAAAGGGCTAAGCCACAACAAAGCATTGCACATCACTGTGCAATGTGAAGATTATTTCATCACCAGGATTCCGATTGACGGAGGGTCCAGCCTCAATATTTGTCCATTGGTGACTCTCAGAACATTGGGAAAGAATCTGCATGAGATCAAGGATGGGGCCATCAACGTCAAAGCTTTTGATGGTTCCCAAAGGTCCACTATTGGGGAAATCAGTTTGTGTCTGCAAATGGGACCGACTTGGTTTGACGTTGATTTTCAGGTGATAGACGTCCCAGCATCTTACAACTTGCTATTGGGACGACCTTGGATTCACGCCGCTGGAGCTGTAGCATCAACCCTGCACCAGGCAGTAAAGTTCGAATGGAACCACCAAGAGGTGATTATTCATGGCAACGGTAGTAATCCCATATACAGTCGCCAGACCGTCCCAGCGATCGGAGGGAGAAGGAAGATAGGCGGGGAAACCTACCATCATATCGAGCGAGTCAACGCCGTAGACAAGGATAAATGGTGGGATAACAAGATTGAAAGGATATTGAATTGGTGTGGATACGAACCTGGCAAGGGGCTCGGCAAAAACCTCCAGGGAATCGCCAAACCCATCAAGCTGAAGAAACACGGTACCACTTTTGGTTTGGGATATGAGTACACCTAGAAAGAGCTTAGTGAATGGTCACCACCATGGCGCGGTCCTTAATACCCATTGGAGCATCCGATACCTCGCCTGGAGCAGACTTTCCAGCCAACAGATGTCATATATGGGTCAGAGGAAAAGGAAGCGTTGGCAGGCGAAAATGAAGAACCTGCTCTTGGAAGACGACAATATGGACTGTTATGTCATTTTCGAGGAGGAAGAGGAGGAAGGCCCTTCCATACAAGCTGTGAGCCGAGGAGCGCGCCTCAATAATTGGTCCATCAGAACCACCAGAGCCCGGAGAGCTTCGGGGTAGCAAGGCTGAACAAAGCACCATGCATCACCTTTTACTTTTTCGCTAGTTGATTTCCTTTCCGCCTTTTTAATTTCGAAAATAAGAGCTCCAATGTGCAAAACAATTATGAAATTTATCAAAGCATTTCTGTTTCTTATAAATCTCGCTCTTATTATTTTTCTATCGTTTACTTTATTTACACAACATTACTATTACTTATCTTGATGAACCGACGATTGTGACTTGCGACGAGGCAACGCAACAAACGGATACAGACTTAGAAGAGGATGATATACCAGAAGAGGTTGTTAAAGAGGTTGAGAACTTTGAGAATAGGCCTAAGTCTAACTTGGACGAAACTGAGGTTGTCAACTTGGGGGATACAGAGAATGTCAAGGAAACGCGCATCAGTGTTCACCTGTCACCGTCAGAAAAGGAAGAGTACACGGAATTCTTAAGGGAATATGAGGACATATTTGCCTGGTCGTATGATGATATGACTGGTCTCAGTACATCTATTGTAGCTCACAAACTGCCAACAGTTCCGACATGTCCGCCGGTAAAGCAGAAGCTCAGAAAGTTCAAGCCTGACATGAGTTTGAAAATCAAGGAAGAAGTTACCAAGCAAGTCAAAGCCAAGGTTCTCAGGGTAGTGGAGTATCCAACATGGTTAGCCAACATTGTGCCAGTGCCAAAGAAGGATGGGAAGGTTAGAGTCTGTGTCGACTACCGGGATCTCAACCGGGCCAGTCCGAAAGACGACTTCCCTTTGTCGAACATACACATTTTGATTGACAACTGCGCCAAGCACGAGCTGCAGTCATTTGTTAATTGTTTTGCTGGGTATCATCAGATATGGATGGACGAAGAAGACGCGGAGAAAATGGCTTTCATTACGCCGTGGGGGATGTATTGTTACAAGATGATGCCGTTTGGATTAAAGAATGCTGGGGCCACCTACATGAGGGCCATGACTACTATTTCCATGACATGATACACAAAGAGATCGAGGTGTATGTAGACGATGTCATCATCAAATCCAAGAAAGCCACTGACCACATGGAAGATCTGAGGAAGTTCTTCAACAGATTGAGAAGGTACAATCTGAAACTGAATCCCGCCAAATGTGCATTCGGGGTTCCTGCCGGAAAACTGCTTAGGTTCATCGTAAGTCGACGAGGAATAGAACTGGATCCATCAAAGGTTAAAGCCATTCAAGAATTGCCACCGCCAAAGAACAAGAAAGAGGTTATGAGTTTCTTGGGGAGACTCAACTACATCAGCCGGTTCATAGCTCAGTCCACTATTATTTGTGAGCCAATCTTTAAGATGTTGAAGAAGGACGACGCCACCAAATGGACTGATGATTGTCAGAAAGCCTTCGACAGAATCAAGGAATACCTGTCAACGCCGCCAGTTCTGGTTCCGCCCGAACCGGGTAGACTGCTATTGCTCTACCTTGCAGTATTGGATGGGGCATTCGGTTGTGTTTTGGGACAACATGATGAAATGGGGAGAAAGGAGTAAGCCATCTACTATCTCAGCAAGAATTTCACCCCGTACGAGGCCCGGTATTCCTGTTATAGCGCACCTGTTGTGCTCTGACTTGGGTAGCTCAGAAGTTGAGGCATTATTTCTGTGCCTATACCACTTATCTCATATCAAGGATGGATCCGCTGAAATACATCTTTCAGAAGCCCATGCCCACGGGCAAGCTAGCCAAATGGCAAATCCTGCTGAGTGAATTTGATATTGTCTACGTGACCCAGAAAGCAATCAAAGGACAGGCACTGGCAGATCATCTTGCCGAAAATCCCGTGGATGGAGAATACGAGCCTCTAAAGACATATTTTCCTGATGAAGAGGTCTCTTTCATAGGTGAAGAC
The DNA here is from genome assembly GCF_001879085.1 of Nicotiana attenuata. NCBI lineage: Eukaryota > Viridiplantae > Streptophyta > Magnoliopsida > Solanales > Solanaceae > Nicotiana > Nicotiana attenuata. The sequence goes on along the minus strand of NW_017670586.1, from coordinate 536,700 downwards.
ATCGCAGAATCCTATGATGGCTGGAGAATGTTCTTCGACGGAGCAGCAAACTTCAAAGGAGTTGGCATAGGAGCAGTTCTAGTATCAGAAACAGGTCAGCACTATCCGGTGTCCGCCAAGCTCAGGTTCCCATGCACCAACAACATGGCCGAGTACGAAGCCTGCATCTTAGGGCTCAAGCTGGCCATTGACATGAACGTTTAGGAGTTACTAGTGATTGGGGATTCAGACTTGCTCATACATCAGGTCCGAGAAGAATGGGCAACCAGAAACTCCAAGATACTCCCGTACTTGCATCATGTACAGGAGTTGAGGAAGAGGTTTACAAAGACAGAATTCCGGCATGTCCCCAGAGTCCAGAATGAGTTCGCCGATGCATTGGCCACTCTATCATCCATGATTCAGCATCCAGATAAGAACTTCATTGACCCTATCCCGGTAAAAATCCAGGATCAACCCGCTTACTGTGCTCATGTCGAGGAAGAAGCAGATGGAAAACCATGGTTTCATGACATTAAGAAGTATCTGTCAACAGGAGAATATCCAGGACTTGCAAACACTACTCAAAAGCACACACTGCGCAGGTTATCTAATCACTTCTTTCACAGCGGAGGAATCCTGTATAGGAGGACTCCCGATTTGGGATTACTGAGGTGTGTCGAAGCAAAGGAAGCATCCAGGTTGTTGGAAGAGGTTCATGCAGGAACCTGTGGTCCGCATATGAATGGTTTTGTCTTAGCCAAGAAAATACTCCGAGCTGGATACTTTTGGATGACTATGGAAACGGACTGCATCCAGTATGTCCGAAAATGCCATCACTGTCAGATACATTCAGATATGATAAAGGTGCCTCCTAACGAGCTCAATGCAACAAGATCGCCATGGCCGTTCGCCGCTTGGGGAATGGATGTCATCGGACCTATCGAGTCGGCCGCATCAAACGGGCACAGGTTCATTCTAGTGGCAATTGATTATTTCACCAAATGGGTGGAAGCAGCATCATATAAGGCAGTGACTAAGGAAGTTGTGGCAGACTTTGTTCGCGACCGTATCGTTTGTCGATTCGGCATCCCAGAGTCGATCATTACTGACAACGGTTCCAATCTCAACAGTGACCTGATAAAAGCAATGTGTGAGACGTTCAAGATCAAGCACAAGAATTCTACAGACTACAGACCTTAGATGAATGGAGCTGTAGAAGCGGCCAAGAAGAACATCAAGAAGATACTAAGGAAAATGATAGAGAAACACAAGCAGTAGCACGAAAAGCTATCCTTTGCTTTATTGGGATACCGTACCACAGTCCGCACATCAACTGGGGCAACTCCCTATATGTTGGTTTACGGTACCGAGGCAGTCATCCCAACCGAGGTAGAGATTCCCTCCCTGAGGATTATATAGGAAACAGAACTGGAAGATGCAGAATGGGTAAAAAGTCGCTATGAATAGTTAGCCCTTATAGACGGAAAAAGACTGAATGAGATTTGCCATGGTCAATTGTATCAGAACAGGATGTCCAGAGCCTTCAACAAAAGGGTCAGACCGAGACAATTCACACCGGGGCAGCTGGTGCTGAAAAAGATCTTCCCGCATCAGGATGAGGCCAAAGGAAAATTCTCTCCCAATTGGCAAGGCCCGTACATGGTTCATCGGGTCCTAACAGGAGGGGCCCTCATACGAGCAGAAATGGATGGAGAAGTTTGGCCAAAGCCAATTAATTCAGACGCAGTCAAACGCTATTATGTGTGATCATTATAATTTCTGTATGATGTAATTTGAACTACGCCTGACCTGATTCCCGTTTAAGAGGGGATACGTAGGAAGCCCTATGGGTTCGGTCACAATTCAATAAAAATCTCATTTTCCCCGATATTGGAAACTGGGGCAGAATTTTGAGGAGGACCCTCGAAATTCCGAAGTTGACTTCCAACCATTCATCGCGCGCAGCTGTCAGAAGCACCAGCCCAGTAAACTGGGGCAGAATTTTTAGGAGGACCCTCAAAATCCCGGAGCAAAAGAGGTGGCGATATCTTGAACCGCGTCGCAGTCGTCGGTTCATCTAAAAAATTATTTTTAAATTATGTATTTACATCATATTTTTTTACTGAATCATACATGGCTACTATCAAAATTGCTTTGTTTAGCGACGCTACCCCAATGAAAGCAAGAGCGAGTAGGACAAGCGAGGTCCACGGGAAAACGAACTAACCTTCCCCCTCTACAAAACTCACGATTTTTTCTTTGTATGCAAGCACCCCAAAACATCAGATATGGTTACGTACTCATATTTTTCAGGAATACAACTCTCAGAATCAAGGCCTATTTACAAGAGCTATCCGCACACGACATCCCCAGCAGCCACAATGACGCAATCAATTATCAGCTATCAGCTAAGATTTTTCGTTACTCTCCACCTTCATTTCCTGCATTGCATAAGGCTACCTTCTGCCTTCTGAGACTAAGCACTATCTCCATCCTGCATTTCCTTGCATTGCATAAGGCTACCTTTCTGCCTTCCGAGACTAAGCACTGTCTCCATCCTGCATTTCCTTGCATTGCATAAGGCTACCTTTCTGCCTTCCGAGACTAAGCACTGTCTCCATCCTGCATTTCCTTGCATTGCATAAGGCTACTTTTCTGCCTTCCGAGACTAAGCACTGTCTCCATCCTGCATTTCCTTGCATTGCATAAGGCTACCTTTCTGCCTTTCGAGGTTAAGCTCTACCTCCATCTTGCATTTCCTTGCATTGCATAAGGCTATTTTTCTGCCTTCCGGGACTAATCACTGTCTCCATCCCGCATTTCCCTGCACTGCATAAGGCTACCTTTCTGCCTTTCGAGGTTAAGTTCTACCTCCATCCTGCATGGCTGAAATATCGCCAAATTCATTTAAATCGCTATATCGGCTGAAAGATCGCCAGTTTATATTTAAATCTCTGTCGGCTGAAATATCGCATTTATATTTATGCTTTATATTGGCTGAAATATCAACAACTTCATTTAAATAGCTATATCACCTGAAAGATCGCCCGTTTATATTTAAATCTCTGTCGGCTGAAATATCGCCATTTATATCTATGCTTTATATCGGCTGAAATATCGCCAACTTCATTTAAATCGCTATATCGGCTGAAAGATCGCCAGTTTGCATTTAAATCCTTTGTCGGCTGAGATATCGCCATTTATATTTATGCTTTACATCGGCTGAAATATCGCCAAATCCTGCATTTCATGGGCTGAAATATCGCCAAATTGTCCAAGGGCGTCATTGTTCGGAGGCATCATTTTCATAGCCCGAGAACGCCATGCCATGGCCTGAGGACCCCCGCTTTATATTTTGCACATCATTATTCAAAGGCATCATGGTTCGGAGGCACCATTATCATAGCCCGAGAACGTCATTTCATAGCCTGCGAATCCTTTATTATACGTTTCATGGCCCAGGACGTCATGGTCTGAGGACGTCATCCTACCCGTCCAAAGACAGCATTCATGGTCCAACGGGAACTTGCATCACGTTTAAGTTTATGCACAATATGTTGGTATTGCTCATTCGCAGGTACACCAGCTGGCAACGACCATTACAGCAGGAGCGGTCTCGCTCCGGTTCCCACAGCCCATCGGCCGCTGACCATCCTTCCCAACCTAAATATTGCATCCGTCCTTCTCAGAACCTCCATCGGCACATTCCGTCGATGTATCCTGAACTACATATGACCTGATTCCTGTAAGACCAGGGATATGTAGGCAGCTCAGGAACCAGAGCTCGGTCAAAAATCTTTTCAAGTCGTTTCTTTCGGTCAAAATTGGTCATCATATCTTTACCCGACAACTCTTCCATCCTTCCCGGGTAAAGAGGGGCAGCTGTTGATACCCAATTTTTCCCTATCTATTTTTATACTCAAAATATTCTCAAAATAGCATGTACATGCATATATAAGTATGCCCAAGAATTTTGACATTTTTTCTAATTTTTAAAGCTTTTTAAAATCATTTTATTATTTGTTTTAGCAGTACAAAATCCAATAATTATTCCCAAAACTATCATTCTGGTGAGTAATTTATTTCCATCCTCATATTTACATCACAATATAATTAAGGTGATTTTTGCATTTATTTATTTATTTATTTGATATTTCTAAGCTTATAGCCTATATTGCGATTAATAGCATTTTACAATTATAAAATTGCTCCCAGTATTTTTAGATTAACATTTATATATTATTAACTAATGCAGTGCTTTTAAATTTGTTTTTAAAATTATTTTAACTATTTTAATTAAATTAAAAGGGGAAATTGGCTATTTAATATATAGCCCATCTGCATTTCAATTATAGCCACATTACAGCCCCCAATTTAAACCCAATTTCAACCGGCCCAATTCCTAAAATCAACCCAACCCCTGACCCAATTAAATTACCCGACCAGACCCCCCTTTTAAATCACAGCCGTTGATCTAAAAGATCAACGACCCAAACACACCCTTTCCTTTTTAATTTACCAAACCCCCCAACCCTAATTCATTTCTCCTAACCCGCCGCCCTTGAATCCCCTTCCTCTCCCATTCTCTCTGTAAACCCTAGTCGCCGCCACCCAAGCTAACCCTAATCCCTGCAATTCTCGCCGGTTTCCATGGCTTCTCAGGCCATGAAACCCTCATACTCACCCCCTACCGCTCCTGTGTGCTTGGTATTCGAAGGTTTGAGGCTAGACCTCAAAGGTCTCCCCCAGACCTCCGCCGACTTGAGGTTTCCGGCCATCTCCGGCCTGGCTCCGGCACATCTTGGCCTCCTGAGCCTGTTCCCGGTCTTATCCGACTTAGATCGGACATTTTCGAAGCCTTTCTCATTCTAGGGTTCATCTGAAACCCTAGATGTCGAGGTTTTTCTCTGATTCTCTTTAGATATGTGTGTATTCATGCTTTACTTTGAGTTTTTAAGAGGTTTCCCCAACTTTTCTTTAAAATTTTTACTTTCAAAGTCATTTCTTTCTTAGGGTTTCTGAAAAATGCTTAAATGTTTTCCGACTTTTCTTCTCCCTTTCTTGTGTATGTTTGTCTCTGCTATGTTCTTATGTTTCCTTTTCTTCTTTTTTTGTTGCTATGTTTGCCATATTTTGTTCTTCCTTCTACCGTGTTTCTATACTATGTTTCTATGCTATGTTTTCACACGCTATGTTCTGCTACTTGCCTTCCACTATGACTTGATTATGCTTCACCTACTGTATTTTCCTACCATGTTCATTAAGTGTTCTTACTATGCCTGCTTAAGCATATTTTCCTCTACTGTTTCTTCTACTCTCATCGTGTTTCGAATTAATTCCCTTACTCTGTTTGCACTGAACATTCTACTATACCTGCGTGTTTTCTCTTCTTTGCATTTGATTCAAGTCGAAAACCCTAGGATTTGGGGTTTTTGGCGAGTTTGGTTTTGTGCGTTTGGACTAGGGTTCTATTTGAGCTCTGGACTCTCTCAAAATCACTTTGGAATCCGTGTACTGAGTTTGAATCCTTTTGTGTATGAATTCTTCTACACTAAGACTTTTCTGATTAGCATGACAATCCCTTTTATATGCGTGTTAAAATTTTTCTTCGAAAGGTTTTCCAACTTGTGTTCAAATCAGAACCCTTTTTAGGGGGTTAATTGATTACTACTGATTCTTCTTAAGTAAAGCCTCTCTTTACCTTTTTCTGACTTGGTTCATTCATACAAAATTTTCGACTCTTGATTGCTTGGCAGTCAATTGATTTCCTTTCCTTAATTTGCATGACCGTGTACTGTCAAAACCCTTTCCTTAAATAACTATTATGTATTTACCCTTCTTGCATTATTCTGAAAAGTGTTTAATTAACCCCTTTCCTTATTTACCTTGCCGTTTGAAATCAGAGTCCCTTAATTAAAGGAAAACCTTGTGTGATTGATTTTCAAACTATTTTTCTTACCTATTTCTGCTTCTTTTCTGCACTATAAATACAGGACACAATTCTAAACACACACACACACGATTAAGCATACAGAAATCACAACTCTCTTCTAAACCTATACTCTTGCTTCTTGACTGCACTTTGGCTCTCATAAGTCTACTGTTTCTCCTTACTTGCTTCTTTGAACTGGTATGCTCTAAGATTAATTTCAGCATCTCTGTAATGTGTTTATTTACAGTCCCTGTATCCATGCCTGCCTTCAATTCTCTGCAAAGTTAATTTTTAAAGTATCTATATGCCTTGCCTGTTCTTTCTTTGTTTCTTGCTATTAGTATAGACAATTGCTCCCATACCCCCATTCCCCTATATGTGCCGAGTTAAGGTATGGCCTGGCAGCATCCCAATTGCTGCCCAGGGCTAAACCTGGCCTTCAATAAGGTCTTAACTTCCCAATTCTAAGGCTGACAGGCTGGTCAGGGGTGTGCCAGCATCCCAGTTGCTAGGCATGACCATCAGCCTGCCCTGGCTCCCCCCTAGTTCCCTTTCATTGCACTTACACTTACTCCTAGTCTCTAAGTTCTGCCCCCCTCCTATGAGCCTTGCCTTGGGACCTTGAGTTCCCTCTGAACTTGGACATTTGAGGGCTGGCCCTTCCACACTGCACTATAATCTGATTCTGCAATGATATTTGGGGTGTAAGCATTGCCTGGAATTCTTGAAGTTCCTTGGAACTTTGACACATCGCAAATAAGAGAAAGGCTTTGAAAATTCGATCCTAGAAGTTGGTTTATCTCATATTATTAGACTCTGAGTCTGGGTTAGGCTGATTAGATGTAGATGTAATCACTGATGTAATTTTATTGCTTCCTCTGATTCATTTGGTCTGTAATAAATTCTGTAATAACTACTGGGGTGTATAGTGAAAAGGGATGGGATTGTATGCTTGCCAAAGGGTAGAAATCATGTTTTAGGATATTAACCTTCTAATTCTGCATCTCACATAGAAATCATGTTTTAGGATATTTACCTTCTAATTCTGCATCTCACATAGAAATCATGTTTATAGGATATTTACTTTCAAATTCTGCATCTCACATAGATACCATGCCCATAAATCGTTGCTGAAATTCTGCATATCATATAGATAATATGCCTATAGGACTTCCTGCATTTTGCATATGCACCTGTCATTAGGCAAATCTGCTTATAGGATTTAAGATAACCAATTACATATATATGACCTGCCTATAGGATCTCTGCATGACAATAAACAGCGGTATAATCAGTAGCACCTAGAAAGCATGCCCATAGGAGCTATCAACTAAATCTGAATCGCCCACCCGCTCTTAAATCTAAAATCAGTGGTAATTTCAAACACTTGCAGAGCTTACGACCAACAATTCTTATTGCAATCAGTTTATTCCTCCGTTCCTGAATTAGTAGATATCATGCCTATAAGTAACGTTTAACGCACAGGCAAATAGTTAAGTAATTAACCAACTGTCAGTTTTCGACAACTACATCTAAGCAGGACTAATCTGGACTCCCTATCTGGGAAATATGTGGTAAATCAACTTTTCCTGCATTAATTTTAATTAAAGACCTAACCAGTATTTGTCAGTCGTGCTAAATAAGTTGTTTCTTTTTAAATGAGGAGGCCTATTTGAGCCCTTAATTGCTACCAGTTCCCCACTAATTGTTTACGTGTTTTGATTGTCGCCCTAGCTTTTTAACCTTTTTTAAACTCTGAAAAGCCTAACTCCCTCCCCTTTTAGGATTAGTAGTCTCAAATGCCTCTGGGACTGATAGGTGGGACGGGTAATAGCACGCAGTAGGTAACGATACCATTCCGCGCTTAATACCTTAACGGGGTGGGGAGGGTAGACATGGAGATGATGATCACACGATAACACCATGCGTACGATTGGCTACCAGTGTTGTGTGGATGATCCATGTGTTTTACAAACCTAGGACCCCTTTCCTTTATGTAACTTTGTTATCAACAAAATTCTGTCTTTGTTTCAACCACCCAAAACTCTTCTTTAATTTACTGCACTATTCTTGTCTTCTAAATTTTCATTTCTTTTATTTAAATTTCTGTACTTTGACGTTTTCTTAAACAAAGTGTGAGACTACTTAGGTCTTAATCTCAACATGCTTGTCACGTACCTATTTGCGACCTTTGTGTATAGAATTATTTGTGTGCATTTAAAGTCACAACATAGCATGGCCGGGAACCACACTAGTGGATCTTGAGGGGTGCCTAACACCTTCCCCTCGAGATAATTTCTAGCCCTTACCCGAACTCTGGTTTTCCAATTCAAAATCCTTAGTGTCCTAATGCACTTAATCATTAGGTGGAGACTCTTCAAATCCAAAAAAAACCAATTCCCAAACGGGAATAGAGTTGTCTTCCCAAATGTCGTAAACTCGATTTCGCGAGGAAAAGGGGGCGTTGACAGCCCACGTGTCCGGATTCTAAAATTTTTCGAAGATAAAGATTACCTATAACATTACGAACTCAAATATATATTTTATTCCCAATTCCACGTCGAATTTGGTGGTCAAAATCCAAAAATACCAATTTCTAGGTATATTAATATTGTATATATGCTTTTATAATAATATAGGCTCTCATTTTTTCTAAATGGATTTGGACAATATAATACATTCTCAAATTAAATTAGTAATCGGACATTATAACACGTTTTCAAATTAAATTAGTAATAGAAATTTTTAAGAAGTATATCTTAAAAGCAATAGGATTACATGACTAAAGATATTTACTTGTGCAATTTTATATGAATTAGACAACCGGAAAGTAATTATACTAATGAGATTCCTAAAGGTAATCACGTAGGATTCATAACGTGTAGTATTATGTCCTAAAACTAATAGGATTATAAAGCTAATATCTAAAATTCCGGTTATGTCCTTTTATTATGAGTTATTATGCTTAATATTATAAGGTTATTTTTGTAAACCGACATTGTATTCATACTTTTATAATAATATAGATATAGATAGATAGATAGATAGATAGATGGAAATAGATAGAAGTACCAATTGAAGTTCGACGACACCTAAAAATTGAAACAAAATCCATTACAAGTACAAAATATTTTAAGATAGATCTATTAAAAAGGATTAAATATGCACGAGTACAATAATTAGAAAAGTAGGAAAACTGTTAGGGGTCATTTTGTTCGCGAACAAAGTTATTCCAAGATTATAATTCTGGAATTGTAATCCTGGGATTAATAAAGCTTTGATTATTTAGCTAGCTTTTGTGTTGGGTTTTTGGGGTTTTTCCCTTCATATGTGGATAAGTAATATACCTTTTGGATCTAGACCACTTTGCTTTATAGCCCACTAATATCAAGACATTTAAATATGACCTATTTTAGGTTAGAAAGACAACAAGAGAGAAAACATAAGGGGGCATCCGTTTCTGAAACCTTGTGGGAGAGAAAAGTGTATTCTTTTGCTCCAGAATATTTCTGCTTAGGCAGTCCATTTGGATTAGCAATTTCTGACTCGTTAACCGTTGGATCGTTCTCAAATTTGAACTGGGAGTTCACAACATCTGATTCTTGGTGTTCAATGGTGGAGATTGGATTTAGAGGCGTGTAACTTTGATTTTGGAGGCATTATAGCTCATTTTTTGGGTGATTTCTCTCCTTTCTTCAATTATTTTGGTGCAATATTATTTTTATTATTGCTCTTGTTTAACGATCCGATCGCTCGTTTTGAGAATGTACACTTCGCTCGGTAGTTTGGGGGCACGAGTAGTTGTGTATGATGTGTTAGGACTTGTGTGCAAAATTTGAGTTCATTCCGAGTTGATTTGATATGTTTCGACGCGAGTTTTTGGAAGTCGAAAGTTTGAAGTTCATTAAGTTTGATTTGAGGCACGTTTCATCGTTTCAATGTTGTTATGCATGATTTGAGGCCTCAATTTGGTCCGTGTTATGTTATGGGACTTGTTGGTATGTTCGTACGGGGACCCGAGGGGCTCGGGTGAGTTTCAGATAGGTTTGGGTTGCGTTGCACTCGTTTTTCTTATGTTTCGACATCGTTTCTTCAAGCATAAATGGTACCACATTAAGCAAATGAGCTCCGATTTCTATTTTTGATTGAAGAATTAGATCCATATCGTAATTACGGAGCCATAGCAAAAAGAATCGTCGAATTTGGACATCGTATGAGGAATTTATGGTCATTTTACTAAGAAATGGGTTGCTAGATTTTTTTAGATTAATTACGAAATTGCCACTGAATTCGTATTTATAAATCTGCACTATTTGCAAATATTGAAACCAACATATCTCCTTCATTATAAGGTCAAATGGAGTGATTCAAAATCCTAACTTAAATAAAATTTCACAAGAAATCTATTAGAGGCATAAAAATGAGTTTCGAGATCGTTTGGCATGAGAAACGAGGTAGAATAGTTGGCAGAAAAATATATAAAATAAGGGTTTGTTCATTTGATCATATTTTGAGTTGGGGAGCTCGTATTTGGGCGATTTTTGAGGCGATTTTCACCATATGGATTGGGGTACGTATTTTCTACTCGGTTTTGGTTATATTTCATGAATCCATCTTCATTTTTGGGATTTGATTGATGATCTCAAAGTAAAATTTGGGGGGTTTTTGCCTAAAAGTTTCATAAAGTGAATTTTTAAGTTTTGAACATCGATTCGGAGTCGGATTTGAGTGAAATTAGTATGGTTGGACTCATAATTGAATGGGTTATCAGATTTTGTGAGTTTTGTCAGGTTCCGAGGTGCGGGCACGGGTTGGGCTTTTTGGCCGATTTTGTGCTTTTGATTAAAGATTCGACCTTTTTTAATTGGGATTGGTTCCTCTAGCATTGTATGATATATTTGAGTTGTTTTTGGTTAGTTTCGAGCCGTTCAGAGGTCGGAACGCGCGAGCTGCATTTTTTGGAGCATCGCTTGGCTTGCTCGGTATTGGAATTGGCTTGTTCGAGGTAAGTGACTCTTTTAAACTTAATGTTGAGGGTATTAAACCCCGAATTATGTGCTATGTGATTGGTGTTGAGGTGACCCACATGCTAGGAGACGGGGTGTCACGACCCAAAATTCAATAAAGGTCGTGATGGCGTCGGACACCAATGTCAGGCAAGCCAACACCAAGGAGTTAATTAAATTTTCATTTTAGTATTTTTGAAACCATTTCTTTTCTTTACATTAAACAATAAATAATGAATTTCACTGAGTAAATAATGATGTCTTAACAGATTTACATACTGAATAATGCCATAGTCATCCCAAAACCCGGTGTCACAAGTGCATGAGCATCAACTAAGAATTTTACATAAAATACAACATCTATCCGGAATACAAATTGGACAGAAAAGAAAATACAATACTCTGAAGGAGACTATTGACGGCGGGTCGTCTCGAGAGGTGCAACTCACCTAAGTCTCCGTATCAACCATGCCGTTGCGCCCAACGAGGCCACTAGACATACGTGTGCATGTGCAACAAAAATGCACAGCAAGTGTAGTATGAGTACAAAAACAATGCGTACCCAGTAAGTATCCAGTCTAACCTCTAAGAAGTAGTGATGAGAGGTCGAATTCGACACTTACTAGTGGTCCAATAATATCAGATACAGTAAAGAAGTGAATAAATATGAAACAAGCAAGTATAAAATATGTGATACAATTCCTCTCTCTACAATTTACTCAAGCTCTCAACTAGCAAGTCCCTCCGTAACCGGAGCATATATATAGATATAGTGGATTTCATAAAAGAGGTTGTTATAATTTAGATCAGGGAAAACACCCTCACATACACTGGCTTTTTGCCAAATATTACGCACAATTCCATGAGGATAATATATATATAGGAAATGCCGGCGAACGACCCGCTCCCATGAGAGTGTGGTACATAAATCCTGCCAAGGCGAATGGCCCGATCCCATATGAGTAGTAGAAGGAAATACCCTGCTCGCGAATCATAAATGCGACGCGGTCAAATATAAATTTAAGGAATCACCCCGCTCGTGGATCATACTTGTGACGCGGTCAAATATAAGTTTAACATTTAAATCATATCTCTTTCTTGATTCCTTTCAAAATAAGGGAAATTCAGCTTGTAGCTTTTTAAGGAAATTACCCCGCTCGCGAAACATACATGCGACGCGGTTACACACAGATTTCTTAAGCTATTATAATATTTCTCTATTCTTTTCGAAAATACGAAGTTCAAATGAAACCTTTTAAATCTTATATTCATCAATTTCACTCCCTTCAAAACATTTAATAAGCAAACTCAATCTCGCTACCTCTCAAGGCAAGCAATAAATATATTATAATCAATAACAATATCAACAAGGCATGATGTAAGACTAAAACTACCCGGACATAGGCATAGCTAGTAGCTACATACGGACTACCTCGTGCGTACGTAGCCCTCACACATAGAAGCACATAATAATTTAGTTAACCTAAAGGGTTAATTCCCTCTTACAAGGTTAGAAAAGAGAATTACCTCACTCCGAAGTTCCATAACCGGCTTCTAAGCCCTTCCGATGACTCAACCCGATGCTCGACGCTCCAAAACTTGCCAGTAATTATGCAAACCCATTAATATATGCTCGAATACTCATAACAATTCAATTTACAACAAATTCCCAACTTCGCTCGGGCAATCGATAAAATCACCCTCGGGCTCACGTGCCCGGATTCTGAAATTTTTCAAAGATAAACTTTACCCATAACCCCACGAACTCAAATATATAATTTGTTTCCAATTCCATGCCCAAATTCGTGGCCAAAATCCAAAATATAAATTTCTAGGTTTTACTTCCACATCCCATAATTTCTATAAATTTCCATGACTAAATCCATATATAAACCTTATATTTAACTCAAAACTAGTGGAAACCACTTACCTCATGCTTGGTGATGAAAATAGCACTCCAAAGTTTCTCCAAAATCAGCTCCCATGGAGGAAATAGGGTTGGAATAAGCCCAGCCCCGTCTTTTAAAAGACACTGCCCAGCGATTCTTCGCACCTGCGGTCACTTGACCGCTTCTGCGGTTCCACAGGTGCGGACAAAATACCGCTTCTGCGGTCCAGGGCTTCCAGCCCATTTCCGCTTCTGCACTTTCCCTTCCGTAGGTGCGGTCTCGCTTCTGCGGAGAGATGACCGCATCTGTGGTCCCAGCACTCCCAGCCAAAACCACTTCTGCGACTCATAGGGTTGCTTCTGCGGCCCCACACCTGCGGCCCAAGTCTCGCAGGTGCAGTTACACTAGAAGTCAGCTGCTCAACTCTTTTTCCAACTCCAAATTCGATCCATTAATCACCCAGAATCCACCCGAGGCCCCCAGGACCTCATCTAATTATACCAACACGTCCTAAAACACATTACGAACCTAGTCGATCCTCCAAATCCCATCAAACAACATCGAAATCACGAATCACAACCCAATTCAAGCTTAATGAACTTTAGAACTTCAAACTTCAACATTCGATGCCGAAACCTATCAAATCTCGTTTGATTGACCTCAAATTTTGCACACAAGTCATATTCGACATTATGGACCTACTCCAACTCCTGGAATCGAAATCTGACCCCAATATCAAAAAGTCCACTTCCGGTCAAACTTCTCAAAAAACCTTCAAATTACTAACTTTGGCCAAATGACTCCAAAATAACCTACGAACCTCCGAATCCGCTTCTGGACACGCTCCCAATACCAGAATCACCATAAGGCGCTATTCTCAGACTCGGAATCCCAAACGGACATCGATAATCTTGAAATGCACTCCAACCCAAATTTATGAAATTCTTCCAAAATGCTAACTTCCACAATAGGCACCGAAACGCTCCCGGGTCATCCAAAACCCGATCCAGACATACGCCCAAGTCCAAAATCATCATACAAACATGTTGATACTCTCAAATCCCGACTCTGAGGTCGTTTACTCAAAATCAACCCTTAGTCGATTTCTTCCAACTTTAAGCTTCCAAAATGAGAATTCTCTTTCCAAATCAAATTTGAACTTCCGAAATTCCAGTTCCGATCATGCATACAAGTCATAATACCTTAAGTGGAGCTGCTCATGACCTCAAACCGCCGAACGACGCGCTAGAGCTCAAAACGATCGGTCGGGTCGTTACAGGGCGTGCACCGTGTGAATTGTGACTCTGTTATTTATGTGGTACTGTGTAGTTACCTAATCTTACCTATAACCATGAAATTTCTACGTGCTTGAGCTATTGAGCTATGATCCATGTTAGAAACCATGTCTAAGCTACATGCTTATCCTGTTGGGACCCACCGAGGTCATTTCTGCTATTGAGTTATTTGCTTTCATTGTTTTATATACTTAGTCATACGCATTCATATGCATATCATATCTCAGTCTCTGCTGTTATTTATTGATACATCACATCATCATATTCGGGCTAGTTTCATGACATTATGAGCCCAAGAGAGAGAGACTGGAGAGATTGATGACTGAGTGAGGCTGAGGGCCTGAGTGTGAGTGATATTATGGGATCGGGCTGCACGCCGCAGCATGTTATATTGATTACACTTTATGGGATTGGGTTGCACGCCGCAACGATATAGCGCTTGGGATGAAGGAGCCCCTCCGGAGTCTGCACACCCCCAGTGAGCACAGTCGACTATGTGTATATATGTGTATATATATATATATATATGGATCGGATTACACGCCGCAATGAGCCTTATGGCTATATGTATGTAAATCGGGTTACACGCCGCAACGATCCTTATGGCTATATATATGTGGATCGCGTTGCACGCCACAACGAGTATTGTACAGTGCTGAGTGATTGAGTTTGCTGAGTATTGAGCACGGTAAGAGATAATGCGAGACAGTGAGGTTGAGTACTCTGAGAGTGTGAGTACATATGTTCATCAATGAGAGGCATTGCATTTGACAAGCGTACTTGAGATACATACATAGAGAAGCATTTCTTTTTGATGCCCGGTTTTGGTGACATTCATAATTTTACTTGTATCTTGACATGTAGGCATTGAGATATACTTTCCTCATGCTATCTAAAAATGAAACATTTACCTGATGAAAGGTTTTTGGGAAAAATTTCAGTTTTTAAACTTACTCATATTTTTTGACGATTTCAGAAAAGGATTTGGGTTTTCACAATTATACTTGAACAGCGAAACTATTTTCGGGAATTATGAATAAGCTGAGCATTTTGAATTTCGAGTTATTTCTTTTATTATTTGCTTTATATTATTATGAACTGTTGTTGGCTATTGGTGTTACACCCGACCTTTGTTCCAACTCGTCACTACTTTCAACCTAAGGTTAGGTTTGTTACTTACCGGTACATGTGGTAGGTTGTACTGATACTACACTTCTGCACATTGCATGCAGATGTTGGCTGTTGTTGCTGCTGTGTTCGATGGTTGCTGGAATGGAAGATGTATTTGCGTCCCTGTTGTAGCTGTCTTTTGTTCATGGTAGCCTTAGATATTAAAACTCTATTTATGTACTTTTCAAACAGAAAGTGTATTTAGTTCATTTCAGCTTTGTAAACTCTATTCTTAGAAGCTCATGATTTGTACTACCAGTCCTTCGAATGTGTATAAGATTCAGAAAATTCCTTCGCTTAATTGTCTTATTAATATTGTTGAAATTGGATAGTTATTAGTTGGCTTACCTAGCGGGTTGGGTTAGGTGCCATCACGACTAGTGGATTTGGGTCGTGACATCTTGGTTTGGCACTTGCTTTGTGTCCAATTTAGAAAAATTTTATAACACTTGTTAATTGAATTAGTGGAGCTTTGAGGGCCTTTGGTCACGTAATATTTACTCTTCACATTGAAGAGGTTTTTCACGTAAATCTTGGTGTCTCGTGTGTTTGATAGTTTTAACTTGCCATATTTGTGGTGGTTGATATACTTGCTACCCTTTTACATTTTTTCTTTAATTTGTTTGTCTTCTTTTGGTTCAAAAGTAGATTGAGAATACCAAGACTTGGGTTGTTTTCCGCTATTTACCTAGTCGTGCAATTTGGTATTGCTTGTTTCTTTCCGACAAAGTGGTGGTTATATTTGGTTGTGTTGATTCTCTATTTGAATGATGGAGGCAAATATGAGCAAGATGGTGTGTTTAAATGGCAGCAATTATCACATTTGGAAAGGCAACATGAAAGATCTTCTATTCATCAAGAAAATGCATTTATTTGTGTTTGCTTCTAATAAACCTGAAGCTATGTCTGATGAGGATTGGTAATTTGAGCACTTACATGTTTGCGTTTATATTAGATAATCGGTTGAAGATAATGTTTGAATTCATATTGTGAATGAGACACATATTAGAAGTTTGTGGGAAAAGCTCGAGACACTTTATGCTTCGAAATTTTGCCCCAATAATAAGTTATTCCTGCGAAAACAATTGATGAATATTCGATACAAAGAGGGCAGTCCTATTTATGATCATATAAATGACTTTCAGGGCGTCCTTGACCAGCTATCTGGGACAGGCGTAAGCTTCGATGAAGAAATACAGGGACTCTTGTTGTTGAATACTTTGCCTGACTCTTGGGAAACTCTTCGGGATTTCTTTGACTAATTCTGCTCCCAGTGATTTTGTAACTAGGGAATATACTAAGAGTAGTGTATTAAATGAAGAGATGAGAAGGATATCTCAAGCTTCATCTTCTTCAGCTTCACACTTCGATATTTTGATTTCTGAAGACATGGGGAGAAGTAACTTCAGAGGTCAGAATGATAGAGGCAAAAGTAGAAGCAAGTTGAGGTCTAGGTACAGAGATGTTACATGTGATCATTGTAACAAGAAAGGACACATCAAGAAGTTATGTTTCAAGCTTAAGAGAGAAATGAGACAACAAAAGAAAGATGGCGATAATAAAAATCGTGTTGCTACTGTTGTTGATGATGATCTTCTTTTTGCCTTGCGAAGAAGATACTATTAATTTTGTTCATGATGAGGCTAACTGGTTTGTGTTCTACTTGTCATGTCATGCCAAAGAAGGAATACTTTTCTTCTTATACTCCAAGTAACTTTGAAAAGTTAATGGGCAATGATGGTGAGGTTGATGTATGTAGCATTGGTACTGTTTTTTGAAAACTAACAATGACTCCAGGTTAGTTCTTAACAATATCAAGCATGATCCAGATATCCGCCTGAATCTGATCTCTGCAGGAAAGCTTGATAATTATGGCTATTATAACATCCTTGGTGGTGGCCAGTGGAAGCTTACTAGAGGTTCAATGGTTGTGGCTCGAGGTATCAAAGTATCTCACTTGTACAAAATGCATGGCTCCATTTCTATTGAATCATTTAATTTGGTGGAGAATAATACATCATCAGAGTTATGGCATAGAAGGCTGAGTCATATGAGTGAGAAGGGGATTGATAGTTTGGCTAAGAAGAATTTGCTTTCTGGGGTGAAAAAACTAGCAAAGTTACAGAGACATGTTCATTGCTTAGCTGGAAAACAGAAAAAAGTTTCTTTTCATAGTCATCCGCCTTCAAGAAAGCTTGATTTGCTAGAATTGGTAACATTCTGATTTATGTGGTCCTTTTAAAGTAAGGTCTCATGGTAGTACAATTTACTTTTTGACTTTTATTGATGATCATTCTCGCGAACCCTGAATTTTTCCTTTAAAGTCGAATGATCAAGTACTTGATGTATTCAAGAATTTTTGGGCCTTAGTTGAGAGGCAGACATGGAAAAAATTAAAATATATCCCCTCAGACAATAGTGGTAGGTATATTGACCCGTTTGATAATTATTGCAGATCCAAGAGTATTCGGCATAAAAAAACTCCTCCAAAGACTCCTCGGTTAAATGGTTAGTAGAGAGGATGAACATAACTCTAGTTGAGAGCGTTAGATATCTGCTTTCAGATTCTAAGTTGCCAGATACATTTTGGATAGAAGCACTTAATACTGCTGCTTGTGCTATCAATTTATCTCCTACTACTGCTTTAGATGGTGATGTCCCTGATAGAGTTTGATTTTGGTAAGAATGTTTCTTATGATCACTTGAGAGTCTTTGTTTGTAAGGCCTTTATGCATGTTCCTAAGGATGTGAGGTCAAAGCTGGATGTTAATACTAGGTAGTGTATCTTCATTAGTTATGGTCAAGATAAATTTGGCTATCATTTCTATGATCCAGTTGAAAAGAAACTTGTCAGAAGCCGTGATGTTATATTCTTTAAAGACCCGACAATTGAAGATTTTAAAAAATCTAAGAAGGTTGATTCTCAAAGCAGTGATAGCTTAGTCGATGTTGATCTAGTTCCTGTGACTATTCCACCGGAAGAAAATCTTCAAATTGATGATAATCAAGTTGATCATGAAGATGGTGATCATGTTCAAAATGACCAGCAAGATGTTGTTGATGCTCCAGTTTAAGATGATGTGGTTGACCAGCAACCAATTACTATTGATGCTCCAGAGAGTTCTCTTGGAAGATTTACTAGAGAGAAAGTACATTCATCTCGTTATCCTCCTACCGAGTATGTACTCTTGACTGATGGGAGAGAGCCTGAAAGTTATGAAGAGGTCATGGATAGTGAAGAAAAAGAAAAATTATTTCATGCTATGAAGGATGAGATGAAATCCTTGCAAGATAATCATACCTTTGATTTGATTAAGCTACTAAAGACAAAAAAGCTTTGAAAAGCAGGTGGATTTTCAGGGTGAAATATGAAGATAGTAACCAGTTCCACGGTACAAGGCTAGATTGGTTGTCAAGGGCTTTAATAAAAAAAAGTGAGTTAGATTTTGATGAAATATTTTCTCCAGTTGTGAAGATGTCATCCGTTTGGGTTGTTCTAGGCTTGGATGCAAGTCTAAATTTAGAGCTTGAGCAAATGGATGTTAAAAGTGCTTTTCTACATGGAAACTTAAATGAAGAAATTTATATGGAGCAGTCAGAAGGTTTTGAAGTCAAGGAAAAATAGAATTTCGTCTGCAAGTTGAAGAAGAGCTTGTATGGTTTGAAACAAACTCCCAGGCAGTTGTACAGGAAATTTGATTCTTTTAGAGTCAGCAGAGCTTCAAGAAGACTTCTTCAGACCATTGAGTTTTTGTGCAAAAATTCTCTGATGATGGCTTTATTATCTTATTACTTTATGTTGATGACATGCTTGTTGTTGGTCATAATGCTTGCAGGATTCAGAAGTTGAAGCAAGAGTTGAACAAGTCTTTTGCTATGAAAGACTTAGGATAAGCAAAATAGATTCTTGGCATGTAGATTGTCGGTGATAGAAAGGCCAAAAAGTTGTGGTTATCATAATAGAAATACATTCAAAAAGTACTTCTCAGGTTCAACATTGATAAAGCTAAGGTTGTAAGTATACCTTTAGCTATGCACTTCAAATTGAGCACGGAACAATGTCCTTCCAATGATGATGGGAAAAAAGATATGAATAAAGTTTCTTATGCTTCAGTTGTTGGCAGTTTGATGTATGCAATGATTTGTACAAGACCAACTATTGCTCACAATTTTGGTATTGTTAGTCATTTTCTTTCTAATCCAGGAAGAGAGCATTGGAATGCGATGAAGTGGATAATGAGATATCTTTGTGGCATTTCTAGTCTGAGTTTGTGTATTGGGATAGGGAAACCTATTCTTTGTGGTTACAATGATTCAAATTTTGGACGGTGATGTTGATACTCACAAGTCTACTTCAGGCTACTTGGTTACGTTTGCAGGGGGTTGCGTCTTTGCAATCTAGATTGCAAAAATATGATGCTCTATCTACTACAGAAGCTGAGCTTATTGCTATCGTTGAGGCTTGTAAAGAGTTGCTCTAGATGAAGAGATTTTTGGGGGAACTTGGATTTGCTCAAGAGAGTGTCACGACCAATAACCACAAGTCGTGATGGCACCTAACTCAACCCGCTAGGTAAGCCAACTAACAGAAAATACGACACAACTGAGATTTATAAGAAGATAGAGAATAGACAACTGAACATTTACAAATTTACCCAAGACCTGGTAGTACGACTCATGAGCTTCTAAGACTTGAAATTTATAATCTGGTACGAATAAATACACGTTCTATTTGAAAGATACACAAAAAGAATAGTAAAACCTAAGCTACCAAGGACAAGAGGCAGCTATATCCAGAATGCGCGAACATATTTATAAACAACACCCGACATCACTAGCAACTCTACTCCAGAAATCCGTACACATCGTACATAAGTGTTATCAGTACAACCTACCCCATGTACTGGTAAGTATTTTGTCTAACCTCGTCGAAGTAGTGACGAGGCTTTTAGTTAAAAGATGCTTATTGTTATAACATGTACATTAGACTAACAGTATAGACAGTTCAAAACATAACAGGTAAAGTACCGTATACAACTCTGCGAGACAATCAAAAATTACTAGAGGGAAACACAGTAGAATATTTACAATCTTTCCTGGTATGAGAAGATATCCAAGATATCAAGTCAAATGGCACTCAATTTTTCCCTATATTTTTTTATATATGCATAAATACCTTCAAAATAGCATATATATGCATATATAAGCATGCATAAGGTTTTTATAATTTTTCCCATAATTTTAAATAGTTTAAATTAATTTATTTCCTTCCCTTTTACTCATAAAATCCCCCAATAATTACCCTCAAATTATTGTTGGGGTAATTTAGTCATTTAAATTCCATATTTATGCCAAAATACGGTTAAAAATTTTTGTGCATTTTTTATAATTGCATTTTTGTATTTTTAAAGCTAAATTGCATATAATTGCAATATTAGCCTTATTAATGTATAATTACATTTATATACGTAAAATTGATCTCCTATATTTTTAAAATGTTAAATACTATTTTAAATTATTTTAGTACACAAAATTATTTTCCAGAAGTTATTTATTATTTATTGTAAATTATATGGGGAAAATTGGCTATTTAAAATGTAGCCAGATTTGTATTTCAATTTCAGCCTTAATTTAAACCCACCCCAGCCCAATTTCAAACACCCGACCCAAACCCTGAACCCGCCTACCCGACCCAGCATCAATTAAATCCTGGCCGTTGATCTAAGAGATCAACGACCCGTATTAGCCCTTACCATTTTTAATTCCAAACGACCCCTAACCCTAGCCCATTATTCAGAGACCGCCGCCTCTGTATTCTCTCATCTCCTCTCCTCTCTCAACCACTCAACCTAACCCTAGCTCCTTCAACCGCCGACCTCCCTTTCTCCGATCTTCTCCGGTGATCTCCCATCAACTCCTAAGCCTCCAATGGCTCCTCTAATGCTATGCTTGCCTTCTCTAAGGCCTTCAAGGGCCCTGGGCCACGCTGACTTGCATCTAGGGTTTGTCATTTGGCTGTTCTTGGCTACTTCAATGTGATTTCGAGCAAAATCACGCTGTACTTGTTACGATCCTTGGGATTCTAGACAGGTTCTTTCATCTCTACTTGGGTTTCTTCTGAAACCCTAATTTCTGCCTACATCTCCTAGATCTGTACGATTTTAAAACGATTTGAGTCTGTTTCTTTGATGTTTTACACTATCCTTGGAACTCTTTACAAGAATCATCGATTCCAAAGTGTTTTCACCTTCTTCTAAAATTAGGGTTTTCGGAACTTCTTCTAAAACTTTATTTAAACTGATTTTTATGTTTAAACTTCTATTTTCTCGCATACTTCGACTGATTCTGTGAGTTTACTACCTCTTCAACTTGCCTATGTTGAAAACCCTAATTTTTCTAGGTTTCTTCGTTTGATTTTGTGACTAGCCTGTTCTTGTTTGAGTTTCTATGACTATCTCGCTTTGAATGTGTTTCTACTGAGTTTCTTATGCCTAACTTATATCACCTCTATGTGCTTATGATCATCTTAACTGCTCAGACTTGCCTATTTCTATTGATACTGTTTAACCCGCATGTTTGCTATGTCTGGTTATTTTTATCTTCTCTATTTATATGCTGAATACTGAATCTTGACTTCCTCTTTGATTGATTCTGGATTCCCTATTTTTATGGTTTGATTGAAAGACCTTCCTTTGAACC
Organism: Nicotiana attenuata; assembly: GCF_001879085.1. NCBI lineage: Eukaryota > Viridiplantae > Streptophyta > Magnoliopsida > Solanales > Solanaceae > Nicotiana > Nicotiana attenuata. The sequence continues at coordinate 514,727 of NW_017670586.1, read as the reverse complement.
CTCAATTTCTACCTCTTCTATTCGAATTAACTGATTCACCTACCTTGTCTGCTGTGGTACTTTATTCTTACTGACTATTTCCTTAATTAGAGTGTTCTGAACTTAGCCCTAATTGTTTAACCTATACTTACTGAATTTGAATCTTTCCTTATTTGTCATACACTGATTTCTTTCCTTATCTGCTACTTGTTATCACCATTTGAATTAATTCCCTTAACTTAAGGGAGTACTTATCCTGATTTTGCTCTAATTGATTCTGAGTTCCATAATTACCACGCTACTATGATTCTTACCTTATTTTATCTAATTTCGAACTACTATATATACACACTCTCTCATTAACACAAGGACGAACATTTTGGGGTTCAGAAAGCTCTCTCTCACACTTAAACTTTCTACTCTCTCTATTGTGCTATTTGCTATTATTCTGAGTTAGCCGGCAGCAAGCCAAGGCTAACTATTGTGCTCTCCTGCTCCTTCACATTGTTTACTGTCTTCTTTACTAGTATGTTCTAGTTTCAATTCAAGTTCCAACAACAATATGGTTCTTTTGTTGCTTTAGTTCATCCTGTTTCTAGTTTGCTTTTACTTATGGTTTTGCTGTGAAACTTGCAGTTAATATGATTACATGATTTGCATGTTATGTACTCCCCTTCTTCAGGATCAGTATGAACATGTTACCCCTCTATGTAGTCTATCTCCATGTGATTCTGCCCTATCTAGTTCCTGGTATGAGTCTCCTTGTGAAGTAGTCTGCACTCCTGAACTTGTATAGTTCTGAGGTTGATCTTAAATCATGTGGATCCTATACTGAACCCCCTTAAGCATTGCTGGTTCTGTGACTATGGCTGATCAGTTGTGTCTGAGCATGTCTGTACCAATTCCTAAGACCTTTGCCTGTTATGTGTTTACAATCATGTGCTCTACGTATCCCCAATCCCCATTGCCCCTGTATGTAGGTTCTTTCCTCCTATTTTGGTCTTGTGAGTATTGCTAATGAGTTTTTGGGCTCCATGTTTGATTTGTTGTTGTCTAATCATGTAACTTTCTCTTTTCAAAGTTGTTTTACTACATGACTCCCTCTTTTACTCCACAAATTATTTCAAACAAACCTCCTTTTAATACTGTTTTCCTACTAAGACCTTTCAAATTGTGTCAAGCACTCTCGCTCTACTCCTAAGTCAATAGGTTCTGCCCCCTCCAGTATGTGTACTGCCTTGGGATCCTCTTGAGAACCCTCTGAACTCTGGCATACCGAGGCTGGCCCTCCCACACTGCACTTATTCAATTTGGTTACCAAGTCTAAGTGTAAGCACTGCCCGGGATCCTTGAGATCCTTAGGGAACTTTGATGCACCTAGACTATGACATTGTCTTTGGAATTTGGGCATTTGAGGCTATTGGAGGCTTTGGAAATCTGGGCCTATCTGTAGGCTCCCTATAGAATAACTTCTTATTTTCTTATCCACTTATGTAATTCATTCATATGGCCTGTAATAATTTGTAAACGAATATTGGGCAACTAGTAAAAAGGGGAGGGGGTAGTTACATGTCTGTGGGGTAGTACGGGTAGAGATCATGCCTATAGGACTTTACATTTCGATATGATTGCCTTACCATGCTAGAAACCATGCCTATAGGACTTTACATTTTTTTTGCTATGCTTGCTTTACCATGTTAAAAATCATGCCTATAGGTCTCAAGTGATTCCATAGTAGAAATCATGCTTGTAGGTCTTAAAATCAATTTAACAAGTAGATGCCATGCCTATAAGATATAATCCCAATCCAGCTTCCGTTATAACAAGTGTTTACATGTTTTTTATTTGTCATCATGCCTGCAAAGTTTCTGAAATCAGTATTAAAACTAGATACCATGCCTATAAGGAACGCCACCAGAAATTCTGCCCACATATCTCAACTAGTTTAGTTTAAAATAAATCAATTCGATTAACGATTAGCTCACTTCGAAACTAGTTAATTAATGGTCTATTTTCCCTAAAACAAGTTCTTTCAAAAATTGCCTCAATCTATCATTAGACAGCATGCCAATAGGGATCGAAAGAGTCTGTTTTAAAGACCTGCCTTGTTTCACTATATAAAATGTAGTTATTAGTTTTCCGCGTATAGGCAAGCCTATAGGACGTTTTCAAATCTTGCAACTCTGAAACTGTTTCTGTGACTTAATGTTGTTCTGGTTTAACAGGTTTTTAAAAAAAATTCAGTAGGCAACATGCTAGGGTCATTACTCCTGAGTTTACAAAATAAACTGCCTGTCTTCTGTATATTTCACTTAGACATCATGCCTTAGGATATTGCTTAACAAAGGCCCTTATTTGTGCTTGAGTCGTGCTGCCTATGTGTATTGTTTGAGGAGGTAAACCTAAGCCTCTAATTGCTCCCTTTTATCTTATGTGCTAAAGTCCTAATTGTTCTTACTTGTCGCCTTAGTATTTTCACCTTTTAAACCTTAGGGGTCTGTCTAGAACCACCTATAGGTAAAGGTCCTAAATCCCTCCAGGACCATTAAGAAGGGACGGGTAACAGCACGCAATAGAAATCGTTGACCAACACTCGCTTTCAATGACCACTAAGGGGATGGGAAGGGTAGATATGGGATATGATGACTACGCGCTAATGTCACGTGTATCCCCTCATTGAGGAGTGTTTACCGGACATTGTGTGGGGTGATCCTATAGGCTAATCAACCTAGGACTCCTCCTTTTCGAAATTCCTTTTTGTTTTATAATATAACTTGTCCAAAACCTATGTCTTATTATTTGAGTTATACAAACATGCCTTATTCGTAATTATTTGTTTCAAGTATTTATTTGGACTAATTCGTAAATATAAGTTCGGCCGGGACCCACAGTTGTGGACCAAGAGGGGTGCCTAACACCTTCCCCTCGAGGTTATTTCGAGCCCTTACCCTAAGTCTCTGGTAATGCAACCAATCCAAGAGTTAATCTCTCTAAGTGCCCTAACGCACCATAACTCGTTAGGTGGCGACTCTTCAAAAACCCAATTCCCAAAAGGAAAAGAGTTATTTCCACCATGAAATGTCGAAACCCGAACGTTCTCCGCGAGGAGAAAAAAAAGGGGGCGCGACAGCATGGCGACTCTGCTGGGGATACCTTTAGGCTCTTACCATAACGAACTTATCTTTTTACAAATTAGTCCAAGCATGCTTTATCCCGTACCCTTCTCCCTTATTTGAATTTAACTGTCCATGTTTTAAGCATTTATGGTTCTTTATCCCTGAAACTGACTTGTCTCTTTGTTTTCTTTTTCCTGTAACTGTCTTTCAATTATTTAAATGCTGTATTTATTTTTCCTACGTGAAAATATTTGACTACATGTTATTAACTGCTGCATAAATCATGCTCCGCATCACATTCCACTCGTGCGTATCAAATCCTATATCAACGCTTTAATGAGTGGTTGCGCTCTTCCTATTTACTACCCTTAAATTCGGAAGGCTTATTTGCGGTAAAACCAGACGATCAACGGTGCAGTCGACGGTTCCGTCCCTTCCCCCTCGAGTTGTCTGCTTGAGGGTACCAGTCTAAAACCCCATAGAAATCTTATTCTGGTTAAATTGTGCATGCATCATGGTCAAACCTAGTCGGATCAGTTATGTTGTCCACTTAATGATCCTTTAAGATAAGCCTTATCCAAAGTCCATCGGGTTTTTCCATAATCCCAACGGACACAACCACGTTATGTGCATTAATTTAGAGAACTAAATGCCAATATGCTAATCATGAATGTACAAATAGTCGAGTCTGGTGGGGGAGAAGGGCCTAACCTTTTTGTTTCACAAAAAATGAGGCACGAGGTCCCCAGATTCGGCGTGGTCAGCAACATTCCACCATTGCTACTCGATTAGTGGGAGGACCTTTCCTCAAGTGACAAGAAACACAAAGAAAGCACTTGGGCAATTGCCAGAACGGTGAAGGAAGTGAAGGAGGGCATTTGGCCAGATCTTACCTACTGCTGGGTCCGCGCGAGCTGGGGAACCTGTATGATGGAGTCAAGAAGATCGAATCTGGGAAGGGTCCTTCTGGGACCAAGTAGACTAGATTTATTTGCTTTCTTAAATGTAATAAGGCCAAGTGCCAATAGTGACTTACCTTTATTATCTTAGTGTCGTTTTGGGATTCATCTATTTTTATATTAATGAAACGAGGCATTTAATGGCATCTAAGTTCTCCAAATCAACTTGTCCATAGGCCTACCTGAGGCACAACGAGGCTCCCAAATTAGGAAGCGAATTTTATCTTTTCGCAATATATGTTTAAATACTACAAGTACTCTTTTCAGAATTATTACTGACTTGGCTACCTTTTGTTTTCTTTCTTTCTTTTGATTATTCCCATTTCCCAAAGGTTGGTTCGCATATACTGGCATCATCAACATACCTAAAGGTCCTCTACATCCTCCTCTTCCAAGTGATCCTAAAAGCAAAGGAAAAATCAGAATAAATGATACAATGCAGTGCAATAGTTGAGGAGGAGGAGGGAGAAGGCCTCACCATTCAGATTGTGGAGAAGGGAGCTGTTCTCAGGAACTGGACCGCCACACCATCCCGAGCCCGCCGAGTCCCTGGGTAGCCTAGCACATTTTACTTCTATAGCCGCTCTAGGCATTTAAATATTTCCAGTAATTTTGTTTTAAGTCTTACTTGTTTCAAAATAAATTCTCAATCCATCGAGCCAAGCTTTGCCTGAACAATTTTTTCAGTTTTAATCAAATGCATTTGTCCTTTATCATTATTCATTACTATTTTTTTATGCTTTTCCCTTCTACAGTATTATATTACTTTTCCTGATGAATCGGTGACTGTGACATGTAATGAGGCAACGCAACATGAGGATAGTGATTCAGAGGAAGAAGACGAGATACCCGAGAAAATTGTCAGGGAGGTTGAAAATTTTGAGAATAAGCCTAAGTCCAACCTGGATGAAACAGAAGCCGTAAATTTGGGAGACGCCGAGACCATCAAGGAGACCCGCATCATCATTCACTTATCACCAATACAGAAGGAAGAGTACATTCGTTTCCTAAAAGAGTATGAGGACATTTTCGCATGGTCATATGATGACATGACCGGTTTGAGCACTTCCATAGTGGCTCACAAGCTGCCTACTAATCCCATGTGTCCACCAGTCAAGCAAAAACTCAGAAAGTTCAAACCAGACATGAGTTTGGAAATCAAGGAGGAAGTTACCAAGCAGATCAAAGCCAAGGTTCTTAGGGTGGTTGAGTACCCAACTTGGTTAGCTAACATTATGCCAGTTCCGAAGAAGGATGGGAAGGTCAGAGTATGTGTTGACTACCGGGATTTAAACAGAGCAAGTCCCAAGGACGACTTCCCACTACCGAATATACACATTTTGATCGACAACTGCGCCAAGCATGAATTCCAATCCTTTGAGGATTGCTTCGTGGGTTATCACCAGATCTGGATGGATGAAGAAGATGCAGAGAAGACAACTTTTATTACACCATGGGGTGTATACTGTTACAGGATGATGCCATTCGGTTTGAAGAACGTTGGGGCCACTTACATGAGAGCCATGGCGACCATCTTCCATGATATGATACACAAAGAAACAGAGGTATATGTGGACGATATCATTATCAAATCCAAGAGGGCCGCAGATCACATAGCAGACTTGAGGAAGTTCTTTGACAGACTAAGGAGGTACAACTTGAAACTGAACCCTGAAAAAGTGTGCATTCGGGGTTCCCGCGGGAAAGTTATTGGGATTCATCGTCAGTCGTCGAGGGATCGAGCTGGATCCGTCTAAAGTCAAAGCTATTCAGGAGTTACCACTGCCTAAGAGCAAAAAGGATGTGATGAGATTCCTAGGACGGCTCAACTACATTAGTCGATTCATATCACAGTCCACAGTCATATGTGAACCCATCTTCAAGATGCTGAGGAAAGATGCCGAAGCAAGCTGGACAGAGGATTGTCAGAAAGCTTTTGACAAGATCAAGGAGTACCTGTCCACACCACCAGTTCTGGTCCCGCCAGAACCACGACGACCTTTGTTACCCTATCTATTTGTATTGGACGGAGCCTTCGGATGTGTTTTGGGACAACATGACGAGCCAGGAAGGAAGGAGCAGGCCATATACTACCTGAGTAAGAAGTTCACACCTTATGAAGCACAATACTCTATTCTTGAACGCACTTGTTGTGCTTTGACCTGGACGGCTCAGAAATTGAGGCATTACTTCTGTGCCTACACTAAATACCTCATATCCAGGATGGATCCCCTGAAGTACATATTTCAGAAGCCCATGCCTACTGGGAAGTTAGCTAAATGGAAAATACTATTGAGTGAATTCGATATCGTCTATATAACTCAAAAGGCGGTCAAGGGACAAGCATTGGCAGATTATCTTGCTGAAAATTCGGTGGGAGGAGAATACGAACCCTTGAAAACGTATTTTCCTGACGAAGAGGTATCATTCGTAGGAGAAGACATTACCGAAGCATACGATGGTTGGAGGATGTTCTTTGACGGAGCCGTAAATTTCAAAGGAGTAGGCATTGGAGCAGTTTTGGTATCAGAAACGGGTCAGCATTATCCTGTATCTGCTAAACTCAGATTTCCCTGCACCAATAACATGTCAGAGTATGAAGCCTGCATACTAGGGCTCAACATGGCAGTCGACATGAACATTCAGGAGATGTTTGTAGTCGGTGATTCAGATTTGCTTGTGCACCAGGTACAAGGAGAGTGGGCCACCAAGAATTCCAAGATATTGCCATATCTGCACCATGTGCAGGAATTGAGAAAGAGGTTCACAAAGATAGAATTCCGACATGTGCCTCGAATTCAGAATGAGTTTGCCGACGCCTTGGCCACTTTGTCATCCATGATACAACATCCAGATAAGAACTACATTGATCCCATTCCGATGAGGATCCATAATTAGTCGGCTTACTGTGCTCATGTTGAAGAAGAAACGGATGGAAAACCTTGGTTTCATGACATCAAGGAGTATTTGGTGAAAGGAGAATATCCGGAGCATGCAAATCACACTCAGAAACGCACACTCCGGAGACTGTCGAATCACTTCTTCCGCAGCGGAGGGAACTTGTACAGAAGAACTCCTGATTTGGGTCTACTAAGGTGTGTCGACGCGAAGGAAGCTTCTAAGATACTTGAGGATGTACATGCCGGGACCTGTGGCCAACACATGAATGGTTTCGTCTTGGCAAAGAAGATACTCAGAGCTAGTTATTTTTGGATGACCATGGAGACAGATTGCAACCAGTATGTCTGATAAGTCGGGATTTTAACATGTTTTATGCCCCTACTTGCCTATGCTTTGGTTATAAATTGCTATAAAATAGTCCCAAAAATGCTCATAAGTTGTACTTGATTGCAGGTTTGATCGACAAAGCGATGAATGTCAAAGATCGGCTCAAAAAGGAGTGAAACCTGCTCAAGTGTCAAAGACTAAGTAAATTGAGGAAAAGGGAACCTAGTGCGGACCGCGCAAATGTGAATGCGGCCGCACTAGGAGGTTCAGAGAATTGGCACTTTCAAGCTGGAGGCAACGCGGCCGTGCTACTCTTTTGTGCGGTCCGCGGTCAGGCTCCGCGGCCGCGCTACTCTTTTACGCGGTCTGCGGAGCAGAGATTCAGAGAGCTCACATTTTACCAATTCCAAGCAATGCGGCCCGCGCTCGTTTTTGTGCGGCCGCGGTACACTTTCACGCGGTCCGCGGTCCTCAAGTTCAGAGAAGCATAAATTGAAGTCCAAGAGCTAGTGCGGCCGCGGTCCATTTTGCACGGCCCGCACTGACCCCGCAGGGGTATTTTTGTCCAGTTTTTCCAGCCTAGTATAAATAGGACATTTTACCATTTTTTGGTCAAGTTTTTATATTCCAGACTTAGCTGCGCTCGTGAGACACACTTTTGTAGCCATTTTCGGCACTTCTGCTCTTCATTAACGATAGATTATTGTAGTTTCTTCTTAGTAATCAATTAATATGCTTATTTCTTCATCTATTTCTTCAATTTCTGTATCTAGCATGAGTAGCTAAACCCATTAGCTAGGGTTGTGGCTCAACCCTAGTGTGGGTAATTGATGGTTGTTGCCATCTAGGGTTAGATTGATTATGGGTGTTTGATATTTGGGTTGATTTTATGTTTTTATTTAAGAATTGGTGGTTGCAAACACTGATTCAAGCTTTGTGGGTTTGACTCTTCTTGAGAAAGAGAGTCTATGACCCCAAAATTGACCCAACAAGGATTTGGGATGGACTCATGAGAAATGACAGTCCCAATTAACGGGTTAAATCTCGAGAGAGTAATCACCCTACTTGAACCCTAGTTGCTTGATCTAATTGGCCTACCCAATTGGTCTCGAGAGAGTCAATTGGGCAAAATCACTCTCTCTACCGAGAGGTGTGAGAGTGGGTACAATTGTGCAACGGTTATAGCATAAGCCCCAAATATGTCAATCTATCCTTAGTAACATCTACCCATCAATTAGCCACCTAGGTAATGCCACGACCCTAGTGCCCTTCTTCCCATTAGATACAACTTAGCAATATTCTAGTAGCATAATTTAGCGTTCGTTAATCAGTAGTTTTATCATAGTTGTTATAAAAATCAAAAACCAAGAATGTTTGAAGTGACATTAGGAGCACAAACACATCTCTAGACTAGACAGAAAATCCAACTCCACTACTAGCTCCCAGTGGAAATCGATCCCGACCATTATTCGGGTAAAAGCTATTGCGACCCGCTCTTCCTACCTTGGTGTAGTGTCGAGTTGGCAGCGATCACATACATGGTTCAATTAAAGAATAATGAAGGTTGTGATAGAAAATGTATTTAGAAAAGCCTAAAAACATATGTAAAACTAAATTCACATGTATATAATTGTATTATGTAATATGTATGCTACCGTATACATGAGTAAACTGAAGGATAATAAAAGATGTTTTAAAATCTGTATTTAGATAATCCAGAATACATATTTATAACTTTAACATGTATATACTTGTATTCTGTAATGTGTATGTTGTTGTATATATGATTAAACTGAATAATAGCAAAAACTAAATTACAATATATATTCTGAATATAGTTATATGAACATATACTAAAGAGGTTAAAAAATGTTAACCTCTGAATTCTCCCCGACAGCTATAGCACTCTATGTTTGGCATTTGGGATTATCTAGCAAGTTGGCATCAAATGACATTTGAATACCATCATCTTGTCTCCCGGTATATTTCTTTTCTGAATTCTGAATGGCTTTAACCTGGTCAAAAAGCTTTTTGAAATTTTCATTGATCAATGTTCGTAGAGAAGTGAACTCACCCATCACCTAATCAATGCACAAATAATTAGAGAGGTGTTAGAAAACTATATGAAAGTTAATACATAAACGGTAAAGTTGAATATGTTTTACCAATACTCACATAAACCTTGAACGAATTTACATCCTTCCTCAAAGAACACAAATCATCTGATTTAGAATCTGCTGGCTTCTTAACATGCATTACAGTTTGTTTGATTTCAGATATGCCAGCAGGAGGATTCTTGGATTGAGGTATTGCCGACACATGTAGAATTGGACTCTCTGCAGTTGATGGATCTATAAGCTGCTGTTTGCGCTTTTTGTGAGGCGCTGATGAAGATGGTCCAATACTTGCATCATGTTTCTTCTTAGGCTGAAGAGGCGGTGTAGGACAAAAGTCATCCGAATCATCTTCATTGTTGTCTGAATGAGTAGGATTGTTATCTACATCGACGCCTTCTGGAGGAATCTGAATAACAGCAAGCTTTATATCGCTTGGTTGAATGTCACTGTAAACAATCTGAAAATAGAAATACACTTAAAATGAACGACCTTTGCTGAATGATTACAAAATTATGCTCATTGAATTACATATGTATCTGTAAATTGTTTTCTGTAATCTTATGCATTCCAGTTAATTTGGAAAACAGAGAAATAAGTTGTATGTTGTATGCAACTGTATTTAATATTTATTCTAATACTGTATTATAAATTATATAGTGACCTAATTTTGAAATAGGGACATTGATGTATGATGCATTCAACTATATTTCAATTAAAATTTCAACAATGATTTCACTAACAAAAATATGTTCTTAAAAAAAAGTTCATCCACTTAACGAATAGTAAATTACCATGTTTCCCTGGTCATTGAACATGTCGTTCATCAAATAAGCATAAGTTGGATGGTTGACAGTGGATTTCTAATTGAGTATTCTGGGTATAGGTTATCAACTCGCCGTGCAATTTTGGGGTCAACCTCTGAACAGCACTCGTAAAACCATACTTGCATAGCGAGAGGCATCCCCGCTATCCTATAGAACTTCTTCTGAGATCCATCTTCTTGCTAATAGATTTAACAAGGTATTTGAATGCATCATTACCCCATGGATAATCAGAATATCTCTCACTCTCGACCAAGTCAAAATGTTTTCTTGGGATGGTAAAAGCGTTCTTCTCGGTTTGAAAATATGAAAGTGTGTATGAAATACAACACATCTATTTTGATGGCATCCTCATCGTTGTCATGACCCCAGTTCTTGTCATCAAAGCATTTCAACAAATCTTTCTTCTTGACATTCTTTGCACCGCTAAAGTATGTATCAACAATATCACTACTAAATAATCAGGTTTTAGAGACAGACAAATTCGGTAGCCGTCACGACCCAAAATCCACTAAGAGTCGTGATGGAGCCAACAACACTGTCAGGCAAGCCAACACCACTTTACTTGTAATTTCTTGTTTTAATAATTTCGAAATCTTTTCTTCTATACATTAAACAATAAGTAATGAATTTCACTGAATAGATATTTATGTCTGTAACAAAATTAATATTAAATAATCCCATAATCCTCCCGGAACCCGGTGTCACAAGTGCATGAGCAATTACTAAGAGATCGAATAAAGTACAGTAACTGTCCGGAATACAAATTGGACAGAAAGTAAATACAATACGCTGAAAGAGACTATACTAGCTGCGGGTCACCTCGGGAAATGCAACTCACCTGGTCTCCGTATCATCCATGCTGCTACGCCCAGTAGGCCACTGGAAATACATGTGTCTGTGCAACAAAAAAGCACAACAAGTGTAGCATGAGTACGAAAACAACGTGTACTCTGTAAGTATCCCGTCTAATCTCGAAGAGGTAGAGACAAGAGGTCGACTTCGACACTTACTAGTGGTCCAATAATGATACACCAATAATATAATAAATTGAGGATTTTTTCTATAAACATAATTGTAATTCAGTAGAATGAAGCAAGTAAACAATTCTTTCTTTTATAGGAAATTACCAAATTCCTTTTCATCATTTATACATTTATCATCAAGCTGGGAAAAAACAATATCAACTTCAATAAAGTTCAAGGCAAGCAATACAAGCATGCGCAAATCATGCCGAAGTCGTACAGCCCGATCCAACAATATTTAAACCGTGTACTGCCAGAGGGTCGAATGGCGCAAACCACAGATGCATCTATTACCCCGCTCGCGAATCATACATGCGACGCGGTCAAATATTAATAAACAATCACCCTGCTCGCGAATCATACATGAGACGCAAGTACACATAGCAACACATATTCAAACAGTCAATCAAGACATTCATCAAGGAAACAATTACTCAAGGAGGTGTAAATTTCCCTTTTTACAAGTCATGAAAATGAAGTTTAACTCTTTTAGAAAATCATTTGCCACTTCGATATGATTTAAGCAATTTAAACTATCAATAAGGTCGCATTTATAACAAGTAAGCATGCTTTTGGGTCCTAGACTACCCGGACATAAGCATAATAGTAGCTACGCCAGACTCTCGTCACCTCGTGCGTACGTAGTCCCCACAATTAGCAGCACATATTCAATTAATTCACCTAAGGGGACAATTCCCTCTTACAAGGTTAGAAAGGAGACTCACCTCGCTCCGAAGCCTATATCCCAATTCAAGAACGCGCTCAAACCTCCAAATTGGAGCCGAACGATCCAAAACTATTCAAATGGGGTAAGAACTAGTCAATACATACTCAAAAGTTCATATTCTAATTATTAAATGAATTCTCCAACCCTAAATGCAAGGTTCCTAAAATTCATCCCCGGGCTCACGTGCCCGGACTCTGGAAATTTTTGAAGAAAGTTGTTACCCATAACCTAAGGATCTTAATATATAATATCTCTACTTCATTCCATCACAAATTTTGTGGTTAAATCTTATTTTTATCAACTCTAGGTTTTTCATCTAAACCCTTGATTTTTCCTAATTTTCACATGTTAATCTACCCATAATCTATGTATTTAACTCATGCGGTGTAGAAATTACTTACCTCAAATTGCTAGGAGAGAACCCTCTTCCAAAAGCTCCGAAATCACCCAAGAGATGAAAGAAAATGAGCTAAATGGTCTAAGTCTCGAAATTAATAGCTGACACAGCTCTCTGATGTCGCATTTGCGACACCAGGTTCGCAAATGCGACAAAAGCCACGCAAATGCGAAGCCTGGCTTATGCTGCTGGGATCGCAAATGCAGCCACAGAGTCGCAAATGCGACGTTTTCTAGGATCGCAAATGCGGCCACAGTGTCGCAAATGCGAACACTGCCAGGGGTCGGGCTCCTTCGCAATTGCGAAGCCCTCCTCGCAAATGCGATGGTCGCATTTGCGACCAAAACATCGCAAATGCGGCCATACCAGTACTAGCAATCCCATTTCCTAGCAAATCACTCCGAAGCTACCCCGAATCTCACCCGAGCCCCCAGAGCTCCAAACCAAACACCCGCACAAGTCTAAAAACATAACACGGACTTGCTCGAAGCATCAATTCACATCAAACTACGCTAAAACCATGAATCGCACTCCAATTCAAGCTTAATGAACTTTAATATTTCAAACTTCTACTTTCAATGTTTAAGCCTTTCAAATTACGTCCGATTGACCTCAAAGTTTGCACACAAGTCATATTCGACATTACGGACATACTCNAATTGGAACAGAAAAGTAAATACAATACGCTGAAAGAGACATACTGGCTAGTGGGGACGCCGCAGGAAATGCAACTCACCTAGTCTCCGTATCATCCATGCTGGGCGTATCATCCATGCTGCTACGCCCAGTAGGTCACTGGAAATACATGTGCCTGTGCAACAAAAATGCACAGCAAGTGTAGCATGAGTACAAAAACAACGTGTACTCAGTAAGTATACCGTCTAATCTTGAAGAAGTAGAGACGAGAGGTCGACTTCGACACTTACTAGTGGTCCACTAATGATACACCAATAATATAATAAATTGAGGATTTTTTTTTATAAACATGATTGTAATTCAGTAGAATGAAGCAAGTAAACAATTCTATCTTTTATAGGAAATTCCCAAATTCCTTTTCATCCTTTATACATTTATCCTCAAGCCGGGAAGAAACAATATCAACTTCAATAAATTTCAAGGCAAGCAATACAAGCATGCGCAAATCATGCCGAGGTCGTACGGCCCGATCCAACAATATTTAAACTGTGCACTACTAGAGGGTCGCATGGCGCGAACCATAGATGCATCTATTACCCCGCTCGCGAATCATACATGCGACACGGTAAAATATAAATAAACAATCACCCTGCTCGCGAATCATACATGCGACGCGGTAAAATATAAATAAACAATCACCCTGCTCGCGAATCATACATGCGACGCATGTACACATAGAAACACATATTCAAACAGTCAATCAAGACATTCATCAAGGAAACAATTATTCAAGGAGAAGTAAATTTCCCTTTTTACATGTCAAGAAAATGAAGTTTAACTCTTTTAGAAAATCATTTGCCACTTCGATATGATTGAAGCAATTTAAACTATCAATAAGGTCGCATTTATTACAAGTAAGCATGCTTTAAGGTCCTAGACTACCCGGACATATGCATAATAGTAGCTACACACGGACTCTCGTCACCTCGTGCGTACGTAGCCCCCACAATTAGCAGCACATATTCAATTAATTCACCTATGGGGACAATTCCCTCTTACAAGGTTAGAAAGGAGACTCACCTCGCTCCGATGCCTATATCCCAATTGAAGAACGCGCTCAAACCTCCAAATTGGAGCCGAACGATCCAAAAATATTTAAATGGGGTAAGAACTAGTCAATGCATGCTCAAAAGTTCATATTCTATTTATTAAACAAATTTCCCAACCCTAAATGGAAGGTTCCTAAAATTCATCCCCGGGCCCCAGGCCCGGACTCCGGAAATTTTTGAAGAAAGTTCTTACCCATAACCTAAGGATCATAATATATAATAAACTTGATTCCATCACAAATTTCGTGATTAAATCCTTTTTTTATCAACTCTAGGTTTTTCATCTAAACCCTTGATTTTCCCTAATTTTCACATGTTAATCTACCCATAATCTATGTATTTAACTCATGCGGTGTAGAAATTACTTACCTCAAATTGCTAGGAGAGAACCCTCTTCCAAAAGCTCCGAAATCACCCAAGAGATGAAAGAAAATGAGCTAAATGGTCTAAGTCTCCAAATTATAGCTGACACAGCCCTCTGATATCGCATTTGCGACACCAGGTTCGCAAATGCGACAAAAGCCACGCAAATGCGAAGCCTGGCTTATGCTGCTGGGATCGCAAATGCGACCACAGAGCGCAAATGCGACGTCTTCAGGATCGCAAATGCGGCCACAGTGTCGCAAATGCGAACACTGCCAGGGGTCGGGCTCCTTCGCAATTGCGAAGCCCTCCTCGCAAATGCGATGGTCGCATTTGCGACCAAAACATCGCAAATGCGGCCATACCAGTACTAGCAATCCCATTTCCTAGCAAATCACTCCGAAGCTACCCCGAATCTCACCCGAGCCCCCAGAGCTCCAAACCAAACACCCGCACAAGTCTAAAAACATAACACGGACTTGCTCGAAGCATCAATTCACATCAAACTACGCTAAAACCATGAATCGCACTCCAATTCAAGCTTAATGAACTTTAATATTTCAAACTTCTACTTTCAATGTTTAAGCCTTTCAAATTACGTCCGATTGACCTCAAAGTTTGCACACAAGTCATATTCGACATTACGGACATACTCCAACTTCCGAAATCGGGATCCGACCCCAACATCAAAAAGTCAACTCTCGGTCAAACTTCTCAAAAACCTTCAAATTTCTATCTTTAGCCAAATGACTCCAAAATGACCACGGACCTCCAAATTCACTTTCGATCGCGCTCCCAATACCAGAATCACCACACGGAGCTATTCCCAGACTCGGAATCCCAAACGGACTTCGATAACACTGAAATGCACTTCAGCCCAAACTTATGAAATTCTTCCAAAAATGCTAACTTCCACAATAGGCGCCGAAACGTTCCCGGGTCTTCCAAAACCCAGTCCGGACATACGCCCAAGTCTGAAATCATCATACGAACTTGCTGGAACCTTCATATCCCGATTCCGAGGTCGTTTACTGAAAAATCCATTCTTAGTCAATTCTTTCAACTTAAAGCTTCCGAAATGAGAATTCTCTCTCCAAATCAACTCTGAACTTCCCGGAATTCAATTCTGACCACGCGTACAAGTCATAATACATGAAGTGAAGCTACTCAGGGCATCAAACCGCTGAACGACGCGCTAGAGCTCAAAATAACCGGTCGGGCCGTTACATTCTCTCCCACTTAAACATACGTTCGTCCTCGAACGTGCTGAGAACTGCACCGGAGTTATCCGAAATCACTATTTAACACCTTGAGCACCTACTCGTGCTACCACATCTCAGTTGAGCACAATAATTTGATCAAATCTGAAGATATTCTCTTTTATTCAAACAAATAAGCTTAGAACCCAATTCCAACATCCGAAATTCTCCGTCGGGCCTACTTCCAATATATGAACACCGTATCAATCACTACAATAGGTACCAGAACATGACTGCATACCTTTGCTAGATTCACACTATGCACCACGTCATTCACAGGACCATAATAACATTCTCTGATCATAATAACCGACATTCCCCGAATCTGACGCTCAAAATGCACCGCATGACATGTATAAGTCTTGTCCCAATTCTTACAATACTGCCACGACGGAGGAGACGCGTAGCAATTCATAACCAACTGTCAAGTCAGCAAATCATTGAGGCTACACTCCTGACAAGAACATTACCTCTTTCTGAACCAAATAATGATCTTTGCTCTTTAATATACTTCATACAATCTGATTGCACTGATCCTAGATCCAATAACCTTGTATCACCCAGTACGAACTGCTCAGGCAACAAGCCACACCAGACATGACCGAAAGTCTCACGTGATGCCACAATGTGCCAATAGGCTACCAACTCGAACGTGATACATAAGAAAGATGAGCTCTGGAAGGGACTACTCCACTCACGCAGCTAATATGAACTTTCCTCAGAAAATGGAAACAAAACATATAGAATAGAATATAAGGGAGTGTAATCATCATCACACTGTTGCGGCGTGCAACCCGATCCAAACAACATACCCATGGCGGTGTGCCACCCGATCCACACATAAAATTCACATAAGGAGATACACATCGAGCTAAATTGCTCATTATAACACAATACCTAATATTGGTCACAAGCACGCTAAGTGCATAATACCATCCCTGAGGGGACATATAGCGTCATAAGCTAACAAACTCAAGCACAACTGAGGTGCGATAAATGTTCTGAAACTAAAGAGCCATCATATTCACATAACACCATCGCTACACGGAACCTCAACACATAAGAAATTTACCAAGCCGTTTCGCAACTCACACGGCACAATATAGCATTACGTGAAATAGCCAACGACGAAATAACATTCAACGTCCGAATACTCCTCCATAAGGAGAGCTATGCTGAAATGAACACATTCGGCTTGATATAGAGCCCATATTCATATTTAAATCCATCCACAGACCTCAAGCCGATTCTGATCGTACCGAACTAGGCCAATAATCTTTTAGGTCCATAATAACCCCTTTTTCCCATAACACACAAGAACAACCATCATAACCGAAGTAATCCTCCACAGTCCACAACCCAATAAACTGAGTGCTCTCCAAGCATAAATTCTCAAATTAACGATATCACCACAATCTTCATACTTGGTTTTATTCTCCAATCAATCAAGTGACTACATGTCACACATATACAATCTTCCCATGGGACACGCTCCTACGACCTTCCGTAACAGATAACAAGTCTGCACATCTATACCACCGGGCGCACTAATGCTGAAAGCGATCAAGAATCTATAACCAGGATGCAAAGCCTCTTTCACAAAACGCCGATCCCAGGTGACGCTAAAGACAATGCCAGCTTACTCTAAACATTCAAATCCCTTTCATGCTCATCCGAGCTTGTGACGTCCTTGGCAACACCAAACCGCAACCTCATTCCTCGCCTTCAAATTCCACACCACTCATGGCACCTAACATGCCAACATGCGATAGAACAAGAATTTCATCACAAGTCCTGAACCACTAACATGGTAAACACTTCCTCACATGGAAACTTTGTACTTAACTCATTCCAAGAGAACCATAGCAACATACTAGTGAATTCTCGCAACCGCAAAAGATGCAATTCTTCAAGTAGTTGCCTAAGCCATCATAGCTCTTTGCGGTATCCGCCTACACATAGCAGGCCATAATACCAGAATACTTTGGAATAAAGTCAATTACGGTGGCCGACAAGCCTCACAAATACCATCACAAATCACTTGCATAACTTAATCATGCTGAAGGAACTGATCACTGCCACCAACATGCCAATTCCACCATGGCTAACCAATCCAACCCCTTCCAATTTATCCTTAATTGTCTTAGAATAATAATAACTTCATTCAACACATAATGCACTCAACCCGAGTGTCCTTGTAACACGAGACCATGCTGTCTCAAATCCCACGAACCACCTCATAGCTTCCTTGTGAGCATATTCGCATCTCGACTGGTACATCCATCTTGATAATTCCTCTACGAATCCGAAGTCCTTTTCTCCCTTTCCTCCCAATGCTACGCTGCAAGTCAACACATCATAGAACATTCTGAGCATCTCATCATAAGCTGCTTCACAAGCTCGATTCTTAAACATACCGCGGGCTTGAATCCTTAAGCACCGCATTTTTAAACCTTGAATTCACTAGAACCATTATTGAGAGTCACCCACTATGACATGGTCCCGAATATAATCAACTGCAAGGCTCCGCTAGTCCATGACCACCCTCTCAAAGAAGCACCCAGCTGAATCACCTTCCTTGCAACTCACTTCTATGCGAAGCATAATTCCTGAGTCTTTCCAAAGCCTGAACGTGAATCGATGATGCCAATTATGGAACACATTCTTCAATCTCTTTGCCCAAATTACTACTGATGTTCTCTTTCCTTAGCCGAAACAACTCACCAATACGCTGATAACCCGAGACCTCACAAGAATATAATCATACAACCCAATCGTAGGCGGTGGGACTCTCCCACTTAGCTTGAAGTCACCATTACGCAACTCTGGAATCCAACGAGATTTTTTCGTTATTGTTGACACGATCTAGCACAACCAACCCGCCAAGCTCCTAGAAATCTTTCTGTAAACCAATTATGAATACTCTGAATCATTAACCACATTCACATGTTCGACCTCCTTACCAGATAGCCAGTAGGATTCTTCGCAGAAGCTTCACCAACCACGCGATCGCTGATCTGCTCATAGGAGATAGCCCACCTGTGGAGATTACACGCCGACATCTTTCAACGCTGCTGCACGAGGCAAATCACTACGCCATTCATAACCCATCATGAGCCCGTGCCCATCCACCAATTGTACTAGTCCATTCACTTCTTAGGGACATCAACTAAATGTGCGACAATATCTTCCAATTCTAAGTTATGTTGTATCCTTCTTCATATCAAGCAGCTCTTTTCCGTCATATCAAATCTCCCGCCGCTATGCTAGCCAATATTTCAAATTAAGCTCGACCCAATCACCGTCCACTAAAATTCCCAAATCACTCCAAACTTTCCTCAAGGGTGTAGTTATCCTGCCACTGAATCCACGTGCTACTCCGCCACTCTCCCACTTTGGCTAAATGCTCTTCTTTAAGCAACTATTCGACTTTCGCTTCTTACACTTAGCCTTCTAGAAATTTAACCACCGCATAACACTCCCCACATGTCCTTCCTCATCCTTGGCTGCTCAGCTGATGCCTTAGATCAAAACCTAATTCAGTAGCGCTTGAATCAATAGACCACTACTAACTTTTAAATATTTCTGAAGATCATCTTTCTCGAGCCGTCAGCATTAGAAATACACATTCAATCCTGAACCACCGCACCCCGTGATCTCTGACAGCCGCTTCTCCAATACTATTTTACAATATCCTGCCCCCAGGGCAAATTGTAGAAGGTCATAACACCAGCAAACTTAGTACATTCAACAAGGACAACGACACCTCATCATAGACGAAAATTCCACCACGCTCACAAATGCCAAGCCTTGTTACTCCATCAACCCAAATCTGAACATTCTTAGACCGATTGCCTTTCCCTTGCCGGGAATAAAATATCGAATCTCTAAATCATGCACTGAGTAAACCCCCCTTCAAGTCATTCACTGCCCCGACACGTAGGCAAGCATCCTACCATCACATCAATACCGCGCGACAACCGTTCATAAGCATCGTGGCAACTTGTGCCTAGCCTCAGAGCTCTTAGAAGTACGACTACGGAGCTGAAACGACAGAATATCCTTCCACAAGGCGACGACAATAGTCAAATCAACTACGCTGGGAGAAGCATCACGCACCACCTCTGTAGTACCTTTAAAATTTCTTAATTCTTGATTTATAATAAGCGCTTCGCGTCGTACAAGATCGATTGGGAAGGAAACAAAGGCATGAGCCTCAAAGGAATCAAATCGCACGATGAGGAAATCAAGAAGTGAAGTGCTCCTAACAGCCTTGTAGCCTCCCGAAGATAAGCACAGACGTCTCCGTACCGATACGCGAGACTCTACTAGACTTGCTCATGACTCGTAAGACCTAAGGGAACCTAGTGCTCTGATACCATGTTGTCACGACCCAAAATCCACTAAGGGTCGTGATGGCGTCGGACACCACTGTCAGGCAAGACAACACCAATTTACTTGTAATTTCTTGTTTTAATAATTTCGAAATCGTTTCTTCTATACATTAAACAATAAGTAATGAATTTCACTGAATAGATATTTATGTCTTTAACAAACTTAATATTAAATAATCTCATAATCCTCCCAGAACCCGGTGTCACAAGTGCATGACTAATTACTAAGAGATCGAATAAAGTACAATAATTGTCCGGAATACAAATTGGACAGAAAGTAAATACAATACGCTGAAAGAGACAATACTGGCTGTGGGACGCCTCAGGAAATGCAACTCACCTAGTCTCCGTATCATCCATGCTGGGCGTATCATCCATGCTGCTACGCCCAGTAGGTCACTGGAAATACATGTGCCTGTGCAACAAAAATGCACAGCAAGTGTAGCATGAGTACAAAAACAACGTGTACTCAGTAAGTATACCGTCTAATCTTGAAGAAGTAGAGACGAGAGGTCGACTTCGACACTTACTAGTGGTCCACTAATGATACACCAATAATATAATAAATTGAGGATTTTTTTTTATAAACATGATTGTAATTCAGTAGAATGAAGCAAGTAAACAATTCTATCTTTTATAGGAAATTCCCAAATTCCTTTTCATCCTTTATACATTTATCCTCAAGCCGGGAAGAAACAATATCAACTTCAATAAATTTCAAGGCAAGCAATACAAGCATGCGCAAATCATGCCGAGGTCGTACGGCCCGATCCAACAATATTTAAACTGTGCACTACTAGAGGGTCGCATGGCGCGAACCATAGATGCATCTATTACCCCGCTCGCGAATCATACATGCGACACGGTAAAATATAAATAAACAATCACCCTGCTCGCGAATCATACATGCGACGCGGTAAAATATAAATAAACAATCACCCTGCTCGCGAATCATACATGCGACGCATGTACACATAGAAACACATATTCAAACAGTCAATCAAGACATTCATCAAGGAAACAATTATTCAAGGAGAAGTAAATTTCCCTTTTTACATGTCAAGAAAATGAAGTTTAACTCTTTTAGAAAATCATTTGCCACTTCGATATGATTGAAGCAATTTAAACTATCAATAAGGTCGCATTTATTACAAGTAAGCATGCTTTAAGGTCCTAGACTACCCGGACATATGCATAATAGTAGCTACACACGGACTCTCGTCACCTCGTGCGTACGTAGCCCCCACAATTAGCAGCACATATTCAATTAATTCACCTATGGGGACAATTCCCTCTTACAAGGTTAGAAAGGAGACTCACCTCGCTCCGATGCCTATATCCCAATTGAAGAACGCGCTCAAACCTCCAAATTGGAGCCGAACGATCCAAAAATATTTAAATGGGGTAAGAACTAGTCAATGCATGCTCAAAAGTTCATATTCTATTTATTAAACAAATTTCCCAACCCTAAATGGAAGGTTCCTAAAATTCATCCCCGGGCCCCAGGCCCGGACTCCGGAAATTTTTGAAGAAAGTTCTTACCCATAACCTAAGGATCATAATATATAATAAACTTGATTCCATCACAAATTTCGTGATTAAATCCTTTTTTTATCAACTCTAGGTTTTTCATCTAAACCCTTGATTTTCCCTAATTTTCACATGTTAATCTACCCATAATCTATGTATTTAACTCATGTGGTGTAGAAATTACTTACCTCAAAGTCCTAGGTGAGAACCCTCTTCCAAAAGCTCCGAAATCGCCCAAGAGATGAAAGGAAATGAGCTAAATGGTCTAAGTCTCCAAATTAATAGCTGAACACAGCCCTCTGATATCGCATTTGCGACACCAGGTTCGCAAATGCGACAAAAGCCTCGCAAATGCGAAGCCTAGCTTATGTTGCTGGGATCGCAAATGCGACCACAGAGTCGCAAATGCGACGTCTGCTAGGATCACAAATGCGGCCACAGTGTCGCAAATGCGAACACTGCCAGGGGTCGGGCTCCTTCGCAGTTGCGAAGCCCTCCTCGCAAATGCGATGGTCGCATTTGCGACCAAAACATCGCAAATGCGGCCATACCAGTACTAGCAATCCCATTTCCTAGCAAATCACTCCGAAGCTACCCCGAATCTCACCCGAGCCCCCAGAGCTCCAAACCAAACACCCGCACAAGTTTAAAAACATAACACGGACTTGCTCGAAGCATCAATTCACATCAAACTACGCTAAAACCATGAATCGCACTCCAATTCAAGCTTAATGAACTTTAATATTTCAAACTTCTACTTTCAATGTTTAAGCCTTTCAAATTACGTCCGATTGACCTCAAAGTTTGCACACAAGTCATATTCGACATTACGGACATACTCCAACTTCCGAAATCGGGATCCGACCCCAACATCAAAAAGCCAACTCTCGGTCAAACTTCTCAAAAACCTTCGAATTTCTATCTTTAGCCAAATGACTCCAAAATGACCCATGGACCTTCGAATTCACTTCCAATCGCGCTCCCAATACCAGAATCACCACACGGATCTATTCCCAGACTTAGAATCCCAAACAAACTTCGATAACACTGAAATGCACTTCAACCCAAACTTATGAAATTCTTCCAAAAATGTTAACTTCCACAATAGGTGCCGAAACGTTCTCGGGTCTTCCAAAACCCAGTCCGGACATACGCCCAAGTCCAAAAATCATCATACGAACCTGTTGGAACCTTAGAATCCCGATTCTGAGGTCATTTACTAAAAAGTCCAATCTTAGTCAATTCTTTCAACTTAAAGCTTCCGAAATGAGAATTCTCTCTCAAAATCAACTCCCAACTTCCCGTAATTCAATTCCGACCACGCGTACAAGTCATAATACCTGAAGTAAAGCTACTCAGGGATTCAAACCGCTGAACGACGCGCTAGAGCTCAAAACGACCGGTAGGGTCGTTACAGTAGCTAAATAGAAAAATCTGTCGCAAATCTCATTTAGCGACAGATTAGCAACGGATTATCAAGAAATTCTGCTAGCTACGAGTATTTTAGCGACAGATTAGCGACGACGTTCGTAGCTAATTCCAATTTTTTTGTAGTGAATCCTGTTAGTCACCTTTGTGTTAAACTGAAAATCTTCAGGGTCACCAACACAATTGAGACCAGTGACAAGCGCAAACTCCCTGATTGAAAAGGATAATGTTGTACCATTGACGTATATTGAAAATGAATCATCATGACTTCCTTCCAGCTGCAGAACCATGAAGCACCTGAACAATTGATGTTGGACCTCACAATGCTTCATATCAAGGAAACTTCCAAAATAAGTAGTACCAAATATTTTGTACTGTTCTGGAGTAAGTTTTTCTTTGAGGTCGGATACTATGTCCATGTTAGTGTAGGAACTGATATGCGGTGATAAAATAGGCTGGTGTTTCACAAATAGTTTTATGTCACGACCAAGTTCTTCCACCGTGAACTGTCATGACGGCACCTAGTCTCTACGACTAGGTAAGCCCAATAATTTGCGGAAAATGAATTAAAGATACAAAACTAACAATTAATGGGTAAATATAATAAGAGAAATTAAAATGTCGGTCGGCATATACAATAATAACACTCTCGAACTGAACATAGCACTCCCAAGACCCGGAATCTCATGAATCACAAGCTAAAGAAGTACATAATGTTTCTAACTCCAGAAGTCTAGTAATGAAGAAAAATACAGGAAGTCTATAACTGAAGGGAGAATAGAGAGGGACTTCTAGGTCTGCAGACGCGCCAGATATACCTCGAAGTCTCTGGATCGCCTAGCCTCACTGGAAGAATGGCTGAGAAGAAGAACCTGGATATGCACACGAAAAACATGTGCAGGAAAGGGCATGAATACACCACAGCGGTACCTAGGAAGTGCCAAGCCTAACCTCGGTGGAGTAGTGCGAGATCAGGTCAAGGCCCTACTGGTTATATACATAACAAGATAAAACAGTATGAAATATGGCAGTGAAGATAATTGCTAACAATCAATGAAATGAAATCACAGGAAAAATCATAACT
Source organism: Nicotiana attenuata (assembly GCF_001879085.1). Lineage (NCBI taxonomy): Eukaryota > Viridiplantae > Streptophyta > Magnoliopsida > Solanales > Solanaceae > Nicotiana > Nicotiana attenuata. The sequence continues at coordinate 490,555 of NW_017670586.1, read as the reverse complement.
CAGTACACAAAGAAACAACAGGGGATCTCCCACGATACCGTCCCGTAGTCCCAAACGTAAATGTACAGAGGATCTCTCAGGATATGGTCCCGTAGTAAAAATCGTAAATGTGCAGGGGGATCTCCCAGGATACCATCCCGTAGTCCCAAATATAAATGTGCAGGGGGATCTTCCGAAATACTGTTCCGTAGTCCCAAAGTAAATACACAACAGTCTCAACAAGAAATCTACAGTTCTATTCAAGTTCGCATCAAAAGACAGGTAGTTCCTACCCTAAACATGCTACACAGAATCCAAGTAAGCAGTTAAAACAGATAAGACAGTTAAGGCACGTAAGCATCCTTTCCTAAGCTAAGCAGGAGGATACATGAGCTAGTATTTCTCAATTAAAGGAAAAACATAGATATTTACTTAATGAAAATGGGGTTTTTCAACAATTAACACGTGTACGCACTCGTCACATCACGTACACGGATTTATATAACAACAGTACCAAAATCCTAAGGGGAGTTCCCCCGCACAAGGTTAGGGAAGCCACTTACCTCGAACCAAGCTCAAAATCAATCTGATATCACGCTCTTGCCACGAGTATCCAACTCCGAGTGGCCCAAACCTATTCAAATCAATTACATAACGTAAATATAGCTACAAGAAACGAATTTAGCTAATGAATTTAAAGCTACAGCGAGAAAATAGGAAAACACCCAAAAAATCCTCCTCGGCCCACGTCTCGGAATCAGGTAAAGTTACCAATTTAGAACACCCATTCACTCACGAGATCACACATCCAAAAATTATTCAATTCCAACACTTAAAACCCGATCAAAGCCCAAATATTCGATTGGGGAACTTTTCCCCCAAATCCCCTTTTTTCCACTCAAATTCCTTGATTAAATGGAGGAAATTACTATAGATTGATGAAATATAAATGAAATAGGGTTAGGAATCATTACCCACTGATTTCCTCTTCAAAAAACTCACAAAATTGCCTTCTCCCGAGCTGCAAAAGTACCAAAATTGAAAATGGGATAAAACCCTCGATTTGGCCATTTTTCTGCCAGAGATCCCGCTTCTGCGAAGGGTCCACCGCATCTGCGGTCCCGCACCTGCGAAAAAACCATCGCAAGTGCGGAAATCACTTATCCGGGGCCGCATCTGTGGTCCCCCAGCCGCATCTGCTGTTCCTAATGAAAAAGTCAAATTCCGCTTCTGCAGCACCGCACCTGCGGTCCAGAATCCGCAGGTGCAAAAACAACAGGTTCAGCACTTCAAAAATTGCCTAAGTCCAAATTCTCATCCGTTAAGCATCCGAAACTCACCCGAGGCCCCGGGGACCTCAACCACAAATATCAACCAATCCTAAAAAAATCACACGAACTTAGTCAAGCCCTCAAATCACATCAAACAATGCTAAAACTACGAATCACCCTCCAATCAAAACTTAATGAACTTGAAATATCAAAATTCTACAACAGATGCCTAAACCAACCAAACTACGTCCGATTGACCCAAAATTTTGCACACAAGTCATATTCAACACTACGGACCTACTCCAACTTCCGAAATTGGATTCCGATCCCGTTATCAAAAATTCCACTATCGGCCCGAAACTCCAAAAATTCAACTTTCGCCATTTCAAGCCTAAATAAGCTAGGGGCCTCCAAAACACAATCCGGACACGCCCCTAAGCCCGAAATCACACAACGGAGCTAAAGGAATCGGCGAAATTCTATTCCGGAGCCGTCTTCACACTGCTATGACAATGGTCCAATTTTAAGACTTAGACTCTCATTTAGGGACTAAGTGTCCCAAAATACTCCGAAACTCAAAATGAACCATCCCAGCAATTCACGATAGCATAAATAGATACGAAAAAAGTAGTTAATAGGGGATCGGGGCGTAAATTCTCAAAACGACCGGCCGGGTCATTACATTTTATTACCTGCGTACAACAAAAATTACAAAAGAAATTCATAAATCTTTTGCAATACATAACTCATTCATGTTTTGCAAACATAATGTATTGATAATTACCACCAAAAAAAAACAAATGTTATGGCAATGACTGTTGATGTAAATACATTACAATACAGTTGGCTTGAGAATACACATTAAAATACTTAGCTGAAATACATAACTAAAACTAGAACAAATAGTGTATTTAAAAAAGTCGTGGAATGAACTTTTGAATATATCAAAATACATCTAAATACAATATGCAAAAGGCACTGTAATAAGTACAAATCAGTGAATAAGCTTTTGAATACATCTAAATACATCCAAATACAATATGCAAAAGCCACTGGAATAATTACAAATCAGTTAAGGTACTTTTGAATACATATAAATACATCTACATACAATATGCAAAAGTCACTGAAAAAGGTACAATTCAATGAAGGCACCTTTGAATACTTATGAATACATCAACATACATGTATATCAAATCAACATAAAAGAAGAAAAAGCAATGTATCCACTATTGCACACATATAAATACAATAAAATACAATAAGAGAAACCCATTGGAGAAGGTAATACTCAATGTATGAGGACTCAAATACATATATATACATCAACAAATACCTTTTCGTCCCGTGTATCCGAGCTAGTTCCTGCATCGACCTCCTTTCCCTTAACACTAGAAGCATTATCCATATGTTTTCTTCTCTTTTTTGCATCAAGTATTGATTCTTTCGAAGATTTCTCAACTTGGACTTCTTTCGATGTGTCATTGCGTATTTTTATTCTCCTCTCTGCAATTGTATTTGCTGTTGGGCTTGCAAATTTCAATTCCGCTTGAGTAATTTGCAAAGAGAAAGAGGACCCATCGAAATTGAGTGCTTTGGTGGGTATACCTCTGGTAACCCTCTTCTGGGATGTTGAATCAGCCATTGGAGAGGAACTTTAAGGTTTTCTGTTGAAAGCATAACAATGGTTATTATTTATAAAAAATAGTAGAGATAAACAGAAGAAACACAGTAAAAGCGAAAACCTAACAACTTAAATACTTACCACAACTATTTGGAGCAAAAACTATAGAAAATTGAGAGAGACAATACAGATGAAGAAGTGAAGAATCGTGGCTTCTGAGAAAGGGGAAGAGAATGGCGATGACAGTGAGACAAATTGGAAGTGAAGAATCGTGGGTTCTGAGAATGTATTCGAGAATGGCGATGTGAGTGAGAGAAATTGGAGACAGAGATCGTGGAGAGAGATGTTTACATAAAATACGGTAATTTTGTGAGAGAAAAATCTGAAAGAATGAGACAGAAAAATAATACAAAGCGTATTTTATGGCTTAAGGGTAGGAGGTGGCCTAAATAGATATTTGGCTATAAAAATTAGAAGGTAGCTATCGAATATATTTTTTTAAAAGGGTATTTATTTAAAATAAATAAGGTATCAAACTTTGCTATAAGAGGTAAAAAAATTGGAGTGGATCAGATATAATTTTGTATTTCAAGTCGTACTAAACAGGGCTTAATAAGGAGGAATTGACACCGTATCCTTCACTATAATTCGAATTTTATTGGCCATAAATTTAGGTTGGCACTAGTAGCCAAAAAATATTGGCATAAAATAGCCAAATCCGAAAAGACACGATTATACAACCCCTCAAAATATGGGGGTTTTAAGATTCTATCCCCCAATCACGCTTGCATGATGTATCCCTTCAGAAGCGTAACTACCCAGTCGACCAAAATAAAACCAAATGCAGAAAATATATTTCCTTCAAAAATAAAAAAGGATGCGAAGATTTTTCAGCCATCACAGAAATTGAATATCAAATTTCTGTATTCTGATGCAATAATTAGTTCTTTCTTTGGCAACAATTTTTTTTATTTTTGAAGTTCTAAGATATTGGCGGAAGAAGGGTTTCAATCTCTGTATATAGATACAGATTCAATGGCTACTTTGCCGATTTTGATACAGCACGGGGGACACTGGGATAGCAACAATCGATTTGTGGATTACTCAGTTGAAGGCGTGGTGATTAGTACCGAAACTAAATTTATTGATTTTGTTTCTATAATTTCAAAATAAGTGATGGTTGACACCACAATTAATTTGCTTGAAATCCAGTATAAATGCGATGAAGATTCACCACCAATGATGATACACAATGATATGGGATTACGTGTATATATCGAGTTGAAGAAGAAAAATTATGCGTTTAATAAGTATCCGCTGTGTTTAACAGTGAAAGAGAAAGATATGCACGCGTTTAATCGAAACGAGGAAAATTCATCTGTACAAATTGCCAATACATATGATATACATAATGGGGATACACTACAGTTGATTGCGTTTGATAACGTAGTTGATCCTAAAGTTGTAGATTTTGATGAAACTCCAATAATAGATGATCCTCTAAATAATACTGTTTCAGAAGGCCAACTTTACAAGGACACGGAGACACTGATGATGGTGTTGAAAAACTATGCTATTCAGAAAAAATTTCAGTATAAGGTTGATCGATCAAGTCCATCAAGGTATGAATGTATATCTAACTTTAATAATTGTATACAATCGTCAGTTTTTTTTCACGACGCACGACAGTTATCTTAATTTATTTACTATTGTGTAACTTTGGATGTTATTAGATACTACCTTGTGACGACCCAAAGGTTCATCACCTATTTTCTTATTCATTCTGTGCTTCCGAGGCCTTGAAAACCTCATTTGGGGTTGCCTCGATTTGCGTGCACAGTCCGGGCGTGTAGCCGGAAAGCTTAAATATGAATTCTGTGTGAAAAACGCTAAATTTTGATATTAATATGAATATATTTGACTTCGGTCAACATTTTTGGTAAACGGACCCGGACCCGTGATTTGACGGTCCCGGAGGGTCCTTAGAAAAATATGGGACTCGGGCGTATGCCCGGAATCGAATTCCGAGGTTCCAAGCCCGAGAAATGAATTTTTGAGTAAAAATTTTTTTCTGAAATTATTAAAAGACTGTGGTATCAGGCCCGTATTTTGGTTCCGGCGCCCGGTACAAGTCTTATATATGGTTTAAGCGCTTTCTGTGAAGTTTGGTTGAAATCGGACGTCGTTTGACGTGTTTTGGACTTAAAATGGAAAATTGATGTTTTATGAAAATTTGGAAGAATTCATGAGTTTGGAGGTTTGATCCGTTGTTTTTGATGTTATTTCGGCGATTTGATCGCACGAGTAAGTCCGTAGGATGTTTTTGAGGTTATGTGTATATTTGGTTTGGAGCCCCGAGGGCTCGGGTGAGTTTTGTATAGGCCGCGGAGTGCATTTTTGAACTTGGAAATTGTTGGTATGATCTGACCTGCAGGCTTCGCATAATGCGAGCTCTCAAATGCGAAGAATCCTTCGCAAATGCGAAGGTGCTCACATTGCACAGGGATCGCAAACGCGATCATAGCATCGCAAATGCGAAAGCTGGGACTTTCGCAAATGCGACACTTTTGTTCGCAAATGCGAGGTACCCAAATATGCCAATGGTTCGCAAATGCGAACTTTTGTAAACAATTCCCAAAGTAGCAGGTCGGGGTTCGCAATTGCGAACCCCAGTTCGCATTTCCCACATCTGCAACCTGCATTTTTCATACTTAGACGAATTTCAAGTTATTTTTCACCCCACTTCCAAAATACAACTCCTTAGGCGATTTTTCAAGAACAAGTTTCATCCCAAATTATTTGTAAGTCGATTTTTACTTAACTCTTTCAATCATTAACATCATTTAACATGTTTTCAACTTAAAATCAATGATTTTCATGGGAGATATTGGGGGTTTTGGGTAGAACCTAGATTTTCTATAAATTGGGGATTTGGACCTCAATTTGAGGTCCGATTTTAAAACAAATTGCATATTTGAGTTCGTGGGGGAATGGGTAATCGGGTTTTGGTTCGAACCTCGGGTTTTGACCACGTGGGCCCGGGGGCAATTTTGGAATTTTTGGAAAAAACTTTGGGAAATTCATTTTTATGCGTTCAAATTTATTCATTTAGTGTTTATTAATGTAATTAAGTAATTTGTGGCTAGATTCGAGCGGATTGGAGGTGGAATTACGGGGTAAAGCCATAGTTGAGGCTTGAGTTGAGTTCAAGGCATCGAGGTAAGTGTTTGGTTTAACCCTAGCTTTAGGGAATAGGAGTTGAGTCTTATTTGTAACTTGCTAACTGTCGAGTACGATGTATAGGCATGGTGACAAGTATCTATACATTGGAGTCTAGCATGACCGTGAGTCCTTATTTGCGAATAGTTTGGTTGTTGTTATGCCTTCCATGCTTACATGATGACTTCTATATGTTGTAAAGACCTTGTGAAAGAAATTGTGATCTTGAAAATTCGTGGAGCATTGGCTCGGGTTGAAATGCAAATTGTGAAGGTATATGAGATAAGTAACTCTTTGGAGCATTGGCTCAAGTGATAATGTGAACTATGAGATGAAAGTGAAAGAAAGAAAAGAGTTAATGATTCATTCCCTTGCCGGGACGTTGTTGGTTATTGATATTGTACCCTTGCCGGGTTTTTAATTGTTATTTGTGTTCCCTTGCCGGGATTCTCGTTATTGTTTATTTATTTCCTTGCCCTTGTTTGTGATTGTTGATTGGGTGAGGAAGAGTGTTAAAGCACGAAGGGTGATGCTGTGCACTGTTTGTTTATGGTAAGGAAAGAGTGTAAAACACGAAGGGTGATGCCGTGCATTGTTTGCTTATTATGAGAAAGAGTGTTAAAGCACGAAGGGTGATGCCGTGCCGCATGATGTACCATTCCGTGCCGATTCTATTGATATATGTGAGGAATGAGAGTAAAAGCACGAAGGGTGATGCCGTGCACATGTTATTGCTTGGTGAGGACGAGAGTAAAAGCACGAAGGGTGATGCCGTACACTGGTTGAATTCTTTTTCATTACATACTATTGAGTAGTGTTGTATTCCTTTATTACTGGACGACTCTTATTTGGAATTTATTATACTCCCCACAGCATGTTTCCCCTCCCATATTGTTTATCTGTTTTGTATTTCGATTCCGCTGTACATATATATATGAAATGGCACAGGTTTATGTGGTAGTCTGGTCTAGCCTCGTCACTACTTCGCCGGGGTTAGGCTAGACACTTACCAGCATATGGGGTCGGTTGTGCTGATACTACACTCTGTGCATTTATTTGCACAGGCCCAGGTTTCGAGCAGCAGCAGTAGCATTAGTACGGGAGCAGGCTTTCAGTATCGTGAGACCCGAGGTAGCCTTGCAGGCGTCCGCAGGCCCGGCGTCTCTCTCTTATTCTCTCTTTTAGACTGTTGCCTCTTTGTATTCGAGACAAACAGCTTATGTGTTTCTTTCAGACCCTTGTATTTAGAAGTTCTTAGCAGTTCGTGAGTATTGTGACACCAGTCTTGGGTAGAGGCTTATATTGACTACTCCATGTTTTATCCAGTTTCTATAATTAAGACTTCCGCTATTATTTAGTTTCGTTGTTTTATATTGTTGACGTAAATTGTTAAAAAAATTTGTTTGTTAATGGAAAAGTAATCAAAATGGCTTGCCTAGCTACTACGAGTAGGCGCCATCACGACTCCTGAGGGTGGAAAATCCGGGTCGTGACATGCCTGGTATGTGTCAATGACCGTTGCACGTGGTTTTTCAAGTCTTCATCGCTAAACAAGTCAAAAATCTTTAGGGTTAGAAAATTCAGTAAGGATCACACATGTTTGGCGAGGGATAGATTGTTTACACAATTTGTAGCTACTTCTCCTGTTATTGGAAGATTTATTTGTGATAAATATGTTGATCCTAAAACAATATACACTGCAAAGGGCATTATGAAAGACATGAAAAAATATTATGGTATTGGCTTAAGCTACTGGAAGGCAAATAGATCAAAGCAAAAGGCCCTTCAATTTTTAAGAGGAGACCCAAGTGAGTCGTATGCAAAGCTACCAAGCTACTTATATATGTTGATGCATTCCAACCCCGGGTCAGTTGTGAGTTTGAGAAAATCAGATGAAGGACACTTCATGTATGCCTTTGTCGCCTTATATGCATCAATAAAGGGATGGGAATTTTGCAAACCTATTGTTGTGGTTGATGGAAGCTTCCTTAAAGCAACGTACACAGGAATGTTACTCACAGCTTGCTCGCAAGATGCTGGAGGTTTGTTCTAGAAATACTCTACTATATTTCATTTACATATTCATGTATATCCAAATATCTAATTGTGTATCAGAGTATACATATATGTATAAAAGTTCTGTGTATAGCCATTTATACTTATATAGTTATTTTAAATCTGTGCATATCAATTAACCATCCATAGGTATTTATTAAATAGAATATATTATAATAAGCACTTTGTTGAAGGAATATAATTGATATTGTAAACAGGCAAGATTTTTCCACTTGCATATGCAATTGTTGATAAGGAGAATGATGCCTCATGGGCGTGGTTCTTTGAAAGGTTCAAAGAAGCGTTCGGTGATAGAGAGGACATATGCATTGTATCTGACAGAAATGAGAGCATAGCTAAGGCAGCTTCAATAGTGTATCCTCAAGTTTCTCATTGTGTTTGTATATGGCATCTATGGAATAACATAAAAGACAGATATAAGAGGAGCCAAGAAGAGCTAAGAGAGATATTTTTTGCTACTACAAGAGCATATACTATTCAAGAGTTTAATCACCATATGACAGAGATTGAAGAGTGAAGGATTACTTATTTGATATTGGGTATCACAGGTGGTGTACATCGCATGCAAAAGTCAACAGAGCAATGACAATGACTTCCAACATTGCAGAATCATTAAATTCAGCAACTAAGGAAGCGAGGGAACTTCCGATACAGCAATTACTGGAAGAAATTCGAATGTTGATCAACAGGTGGAACTACATAAATCGAAACACTGCACAAGCGATATTTACAAAGCTTACCTTTAAATACAATGTTATACTGGATGAAAATCTTGATGCATCACAACATATGATGGTAAGTTTATATTATATAACATATTCCTTATTTTCAACTTCATGTTTATCTACAGAAACACTCAATAAGGTTACTCTTTTGGATTTTTTACATAAAGTGTAGACTAATCTTGCTTTTCTACCAAATATAGGTGAGACCATCGACTGAAAACTTACATTCAATTATTGACAATGGGAGGTTGTTCATCGTTTGCCTTAGGGAAAGGACATGTAGTTGTAGAAGATTCCAGCTCGATCAAATCTCTTGTCCGCATGCGTGGGAGGTTTTGAGGTCAAAAAACTTAGAGGGTAAAGATTACTGCTCTATGTACTACAACAATGAATACATGTTGAAAGCATACGACATTCCAATTTATCCTCTTCCAGATGAAAGCACATGGACAATTCCAGTAGAGGTATTAGAACAAGCTGTGTTGCCACCAATCTGGAATAAGATGCCTGGAAGACCGAAGAAGGTGAGATACAAAAAGGTTTTAGAATCACAAGCTAAGAGTCCAAAGAGTTCATGCAGACAATGTGGACGTGAGGGCCACAATAGGAGAACATGTAGAAATATACCTTATCACCATTGAATGACCTTAAAGATAAATGATTTGTATATATATCAAGTTTATTAAATGATTGAAGTACTATTTATGTTCAGAAGTTATGTAAATTTTGCACTTGTGTATGCAAGTTTTAATTTAATGGAGGTTGCATTTTCGTATGTATATCAAAATGTATCATATGAATTAGTTGGACAAGGTCAATACAGTAAGTTGAGTAGGACATGTATATCATCATGTATATTATTGCATAGACATGTAAACAGTATTATGGCACATGATCTTTAACAATTTAATCATTTTATATGAAGTTGAATTACTATGTTGTCATATTGAACACTGAATTTTATTGACACGGAAAGATTTAACATTACTTAAGGATATACAAGTTTGGATATACATCTCTGTGCTTGTTACACATACAAATATACAATAAAATGTATACATATTTGAACAATTAAGTTTCGATATACATGGGGATAGAGTTATACAAAATACCGGTGTTGTTAGTTCAAGGATCATCAGGATATACATGTTAGCTCAAATAAATATGAACATGTATTTGTACAACTAGGTATTGATATACATGGGAATGGAGATATACACAAAACTGGAGTAGTTAGTTCACGGATATACATAGTAGGATATACATGTTATCTCTATTAAATGTATACATGTATTTATAAAACAAACTATTGATATACAGGGGATAGATATATACAGAATAGTAGTGTTGTTAGTTGAACGATATACAGAACAGGATATACATATTAGCTAAAACAAATGTATACATGTATTTGACAATTAATTATTGATATACATGAGGATGGAGATGTACACAATACTGGTGTAGTTAGTTCACGGATATAAATATCAGTATAGTCAAGTTAGCACACTTAAATGTTTACATGTAGTTGTACAATTAAGTATTGATATATATGTGGATAGAGATATACACAATGCTAGTGTGTTAGTTTACAGATATACAGAACAAGATATATACATATAGTAGTACAATTATGTATTGATATACATGTGGGTAGAGATACACAATAATGGTGGTGTTTGTTTATGGATATTCATAACCAAGTTCACGATATGCATGTTATTTATAGCATGACACAAAATAATTCAATATTAAATTATACTAAGTATTAAGAAAGATAGTAAATGTGTACTAGCTAGGGGGAAGGAACTGCAACATTCATTTATGTTAGTAATCAAAATAGCCGAAATAAAAAGAAGATTAGCAATTCATCAGTTATGATTATGTATACTCAATCTATGCATTCTTACTCTGCAACCTTTGTTTCGAATTCCTAATTTTGGCATCTACTCATGCTGTGAAACAGATATTTGTCTGCTATCTTGCATAATGACCACGATATTTGTTTGTTGTCTAACTTAATTTACACATTGTCGAGTGGTGACTCACATGTTATAAAGACATGAGCATGCTAAAGAAAATTTAGACATACACATGTTAAATTTAAAAAAAGGAATAAACAGTAAACAAAGTAAAAAAAAATTGCATAAATATACCCATGCTACATACTAGAAATTTCTTAATTTGACGAAAAAAGGAAAAAGATACGTTTAACCTGCAAAATATAAATAATATATTACATATATTTTGCCATAATGAGCCACTAATAAAACACAAATGTATTTACATATCCCAAAATAATAGATAACTAAACTAAAGAGTAAGACTAATTGTTCTTCAATGTTACAGGAGCATTTATTCTGAAACTTCTTTTAGAAAATTCTGGCTCACTTTCATCTTCATTCTCTTGTTTGGATCTACCATAATCCCACAACAATGTACCAAGTCGTTTGCGATGTTGCTCTGCATCGAAGACAGCTGGAATTGATCTTTGATGGATAAAATACTCGGCAAAAGATGCCACATATACACCACAATCACTAAAACAAAGTGAAGATAAGTTAGAAGAAATCAACACCCTTTACTAAAATATTATTATTTAAAGAAAAAAAATATATGAAAACTTAACATACGCGTGTTCTTGTTGTGGCAGATCATCAACCAAGTGAATAGCTAATGGATCAGCAAGTGGTCTATCGTTGTATGGTACATTGGTCAAATCAATATCATGTCTCTTCCTGTAAAAACCTGTACTAGCCAAGAAACGAGCAATCAACACTGCATATGGTTGAACGGCCTCACGAATTTTAGCATCATGTTGCGCTCCTTTGATGGAATCATACACGTGTATGCATCTGTCCTTAAAAGTCAACACACCTAAAATCCAACAACCCCAACATTGGTATGTAAGCTCCAATGAGAACAGGATAATTTTGTATCCAATGCGACATAGAAATCCCATTTTGTACAATAATAAAAATATTAATTATACTAAACCATATATGCAGACAGTGAATATCACTAAATTATCCTCAACTACACATCTTCAGAAGAATAGTTCTATACATTGTCATCAATCTCACAGCTGATGCATGTTAAAAGAACTAAATATAAAAGATACTAAATAAAAAAGGTTCAAATCAGATAAAATACGGGATCCTAAAGATTGGAAATCATCAAATCTGTGTCTGCACTGAGTTAGAATTTATTTGTTAGTAATCAGACTACTTTTTTTTTTGACAAATAATTATTTATTTACTTGTTTATTTCGTGTTACCACACCAGTTTATTGTCTCGGTTCCCAAATAGAAGCTACTTTTAACAATGCTCTATAACTACTATGTTACAACACTAGCTCCTCCCAGATTTCTCCTTGTGAAGCTGACATAACAGCATAGTCGAAGAATGAGTAGCATTCTTTTACCACGTATATTTAACATAGAAGCAGTGAGTTGGAGACGACAAATATTGAGCTCAAAGCCATTACCACTTTTACATAGCATCAAGTACAAATAATGAATGATTAAAGCTAATGTAAAATATAAATCAGATAAAATACATTAAATCAATTGAGATTAAAAATACCTTCACAGGAAGTTTATCACATTGAACTTCCTCCGTGCAAACGCGCTTTCTCTTTTTGGGTTTAATAGCAATATTTTGTTGCATAGCAGACGCATTTTCGATTTTTTTTCCTTTGTCTTTTGTATGCGATGCTTCAACCCGTTTTTCCCTTTGATTGTCCTTTCGAACGGCTATTGCATGTGGTGGTTTGCACCCCTTTAACACTGTTTCTTCAAAATCAGAGTCATAATCAACATGAAGAGATGAAGATTTGACCACATTTGCTTTAGATTTTGATTTTTTACCAGTTGAATTTTTATCCAATTGTCAACTTGGCAAGAATGTGAATATTATCTTCCAATTTCTACAAAAGGGACTTGATTTAAAAAAAAATAGTTAAGAAAAACATTAAGAAGACACAAAAGAGAATATTAAGCGGATAAAAATGGAGAGATTTGGGGGATTTGAAAATTTTGAAATTGGGGGAAGATATAAAAGAAAAGCGTAAAAGAAGGAGAAAGGGGAGGAGAGAGGGGAAAGTGCTGAAGTTATTTTTGATTTTGAATAACATAAAGTTGGCTAATCTATACCAATTAAAACAAATAAAAATTTAAAGTAGGCCTATAGGGTGCCAATATCTAAAACTAGGACTTTTTTATGCCAATTTTCTTAATAGATTGTTATACCATGCCATTTTTTCCTTAATAAGCTACTTACTCGTTGGGCCTCAATGAAAAATCTGAATTACTATATATAGATATCCAACGGGCCGTTTTCTATGGATTGCTTAGTGTTTAGAGCAAAAGCCTTAGTGGGCTATTGTAGTTTTTAGCCCATGCTTAGTGTATGAGCAAAAGTCCATAGTAGTCAGTCCGCAACCAATCATTTGGTTCATTCAAATTTATTGAGAAAATGACATTGTACACGCACAAGTTTTATACATTTTTGCAGCTATCGAATGTAAATAATTTCGACTGCGGGCTAAAATTATTTTCATTCGCGTACACTATTATCACATAGCTAAAAGGAAAACATCCATTATCGCATATGGTTTTCTTTTTAAATTTGTGTGTTCCAAACGATTAATTACATCTGTCAACACAATTTCAAAGGTTCAAATAATTAGTTCCAAATTTCAATTGGCCATGGTGTATAGCTTACACGAATATGAATCATAGGAGTTCTTAGTAATGTAGATTCAATAATTGCGTTTTAATGAACCATTATATATATTAATCAACTAAAAAGCAAATGAACCTTAGAATTTCGGAAAGTTCTCTAAAATTGTGCTCTCGTAATGAATTGAAATCGCAATGCCATAGACTACTACGTCAGTCGAGCTAGTCTACTTTTGCACATCTCGATTAATCCACTGAAAACCTATTATCTAGTCAGCGTATGTAGTAAATTACTCTGTTCATCAAAGCTCAATCCAGCAACAACGACTAGTTACAGTCGCGCAATTACACGTAGTGGACATGTTTTCACTCAAGTCTGAAAAACATCATACCTTAGTGCATGCAATTTATGTCTAGCTGCAACTGGAAAACAATCTGCAGAGAGCAACATCTCCACAGGATTTCAGGCTTTTGACACCACTAGAGATTTCTTGTAGACTTGTAGTGGACATGTTTTTTCCTTCCTTATAATTGCAAGAATCACTTCTTCAAACTTATGACAATCTCTTTAGTTTTAGTCTTGTTATAATATATCGTTTTGAAATTAATTATTCTGTGTAAACGTTAGAATATTGTCGCTTTTTCTGTGGCCAATGCGTACGTGAAGATACATCCTACTCGGATTCCTATTAACAACTCTTCTTTCATCTTCTAGAAACCCTAATATGCACTAATGACTTCAAATTAAAGTTTTGTTTGAATAGATTTCCACCCAAGTCCTACAATTTTCCTTGACAAGAAACGTGCATTTCATTTAGAGAAGAAATTCTTTTGGTCAAGGACATGGACAAGACATTTGGTGAAGAGGGTCTCTTGAAAGGCTATATATGAACTGAATTATTGCTATACAATATCTTTAATTGCCTTTAATTTGTTGTATATATTGTGAAAGCAAAATTTGTTGGAGGAATGCTTCATTTAACTTAACAAAATGAATCTTTGTAGAGTACAAAGTTGACCAAGATGAGCAAGATGACAGACCCTACACTAGGACGTGGATCGATCATGGAGATAATGGACTTCTTCGTAATATAATGTAAACATAATTATATATTTTTAAAATATAATTACGCCTTTAAATAGCGTCTCCCTTACATTGATCAGAAAAGATAATACACCACAGAGTGAGAAAACCATTATCCTATATAAATTAATCGTTTGATCACGTATTGAATATAGGTCTTAAAAGAGGCAAAAATGTGCAGCTTCTTGTAGATTATCAGATCAATAATTTTGATACAGAAAGCAAGAAGAAGAGACAGAACCCTACAGTTGGATTTCATTGCTCTTTTAATTTAACAATTGAGAAAGGCATATATTCTCCAGACTTCAATGCTTTGTCTTCTTCTCAAGACACCCCTTTAAATCCTGCAACTTTAGACCCTCCTTTTAAGGGCTTTTCCAAATCTGTGTAACTTTGAGTTACATAATTTAATCCTTTGAGAAAAAGTTGTCTTCAAATATTATACACTGTTGTGACCAAAGCCAAAAGTATTGGTCTTTGGGTCAAAGTGATTCTTTTCACTTTAGATACACCACAACAATATATCTTCCTTTACGAATCTAATTTATATATATATATATATATATATATATAATATTATATATATATATAACAACAACAACAACTCAGTAAAATCCCACTAGTGGGGTCTGGGGAGGGTAGTGTGTACACAGACCTTACCCCTACCCCTAAGGGGTAGAGAGGCTGTTCCCGAAAGACCCTCGGCTCAAGAGAACGAAAAGACAAAAGTAGACAATATTAGTATCACCACAGAAATCATAAGAAAAATAGGAACAACATGAAATCCAGAAGAAAGATGC
The DNA here is from genome assembly GCF_001879085.1 of Nicotiana attenuata. NCBI lineage: Eukaryota > Viridiplantae > Streptophyta > Magnoliopsida > Solanales > Solanaceae > Nicotiana > Nicotiana attenuata. The sequence continues at coordinate 475,095 of NW_017670586.1, read as the reverse complement.
AAAGCAAAACCGATAGCTAGTAAATAGGTTTTGCACTAAAAATAGTAAGACACAACATTACCACTAGTTATCTTAGACAAAAACTCTATCAGACTAGTCTCACTAAGGTATTAGTAAGGCAAGACTCAACTACCTCCTAACCTATAACCTTAATATCCGACCTCTACAACTTCCTATCAAGTGTCATGTCCTCGGAAATCTGAAGTCTCGCCATATCATGTCTGATCACCTCTCCCCAATACTTCTTAGGCCGCCCTCTACCTCTTCTCGTTCCCTCCACAACTAGCCGCTCACACCTCCTTACTAGAGCATCTGCCTTCTCCTCTGAACATGCCCGAATCATCTGAGCCTCGCTTCCCGCATCTTATCATCAATGGGAGCCACGTGCACCTTCTCCCAAATATCATCATTCCTAATCTTATCCATCTATATATATATATATATATATTATAGCAAGATGCTAGGGGGAACTGAACTAGCAACCACACAAAGATTTTAAACCCCCATGACAACTGAGCTATGCTTTTGGGCTATGTCAAGGGGATTCAAAGTATAATATATAGAGGTACAAAGCGGATTTTGCCATATATAAAATGCAATTTTCACCTACCATGGAGTAAGGAGTAAACGCGGAGCTAGGATTGAAGTTTGTGGGTTTCTGAATTTACCATAGAACTCATAACTCATCTTAGTTACTAGGTTTACAGTTAATAGATATATATTTAATAGATTTTTAATACAAATACAACGTTTAAGCAAACGTCTGAACCCGTATAAAATAGGCTAGCTCCACTCCCGGAAGTAAAGATAATTTTCTGTGACCATATTGTAAATCTCGAATCATGTTGAAAATACGATTGGAATTCAGATGATTAGCTAGGTTTAGACAGTTTTCAAGCAATTATTTAAGTAGAAATCTCTTAACATTGATAATGATAGTGCTAATTAGTACTCGCACTATAGTACTGATGGTTTTGACCTCAAAGTTGACCGATTATTACTTGCAAATAAAGAAGATTGTTTTTATTATGTGATGGTGATAGAACCCTAAAGTCATCAATGATGACAAAAGTGCTTTTGATGGGGTGATATAAATTAATTAAATACTTCATATTCTCAAGATTTGGATATTTAAAAGAAAAAAAAACACAAGCAATTGGTGTTTGAGTGTGTGACAGTAGATGCACAGATCGATAGGAATATTCTGTTTTTTTAATCTTATTTTATTTCTATTCAGTTGTATTAAATGATTTTTCTTGTATTAAATTGGGGATTAATGTCATATGACTTTTTAATCAATCAACCATTAGAAATTATTTTTTAAAAATGCACTCACTTTGAATGAAAGGCCATAAATTTACCCAATAATTAGGCACTCGTGGGGACCAAAGGGAATGTATGGAGTTCCCTACTTGAATTTTCTAATGTTAACTTTTCATGTCTAAAGGAATATAAGTACAAGGCTCATCTTCTTTGGGCTATTTATTGTTGCCTTTTTTGAAAGTTAGTTGTCTCAACTTGTCAAATTTGTATTTCTCTTTACTTTTTATCTTTAATTTGGAATTAATCGTGAAAATTCACATTATTAATTTGCCACAACTGATATGAGAGGTTAAACTATATTGATAGCAGCGGTGGCAGCACAAACCAAGTTAACCTGCCTAACTCGTTCATGGTTGGACCGGTTATTGACCCACCCATTTGTTTAAGGAATTTTTACCTCCTAGAGCAAAGGTTAACACCTTATTTATTTTAAATAAATACCATTTAAAAAAAATTATATTCTATAGATACCTTTTAAGGTTTATAGCAAAATATTTAATTTTGGTTACCTCCTAGCCCTAAGCCACTAAATACGCTAATCAGTTACACTATTTTCTTTCTCTCTCTACTTTGATACATCTCATTCTCTTCCCCCATCCCATTAAAATTTTCGAACTCCTCCTCCTTCCAGTGGATTTGTGCAAAGCCCACTTCAGAGATGTTGATTTCGAATTGTTTAGTTCGTATGATACTTTTTCTGAAGTTGCTATTACTATGATTTAAGAGTTTTGGGAGTATAAATCCCCGCATACAATTCGATGTGCATGAAGAAGAGAAAGAAGATGACTGTGAAACGAAAAACAAACAAGAAAGAGACCGGCGAAGAAATTGATAAGGAAAATTGGTTTATTACATCCAAGAAACAGAAAACTCATGATGTTTTCGAGGTTCCTCCTCTTAGAAAATTCAGAGATTTTAGCTTTCAATTGAATGTCAAAGAGAGGAGATTTCCTGATTTCCTGTCCTCAGTATCCTTTTTCAGCAGAAAGTAAAGACTGTATACCAAGTCCGATCCCATCTTTTTTCTGAGTACTCATTCAAATTGAGGAAGATCAATGTATGCTGCTCAGCATTTAATTGATTTTCTGTTAATATATTTCAATGTATTTTCATGTATTTTATTATATTCATTGTCTCTTTTTTCATTGTAATTCAATGTATCTCGTTGTATTCCATGTATTCATTGTCTTCACTGTCTTTTTTTTATTGTATTTCAATGTATTCCGCTGTATTATATGTATTTTATTATATTCACTGTCTCGCTATATGCCATGAATGTATTCATATATTTTTTTTAATTAATATAATTTATGTATTCAGTTGTATTATATAATTTCTCTGAAGATTGTTATGTTTTGGGGGTATTTTTCGGTTGAGAACCTCTTTTATAACTGTAAATACAAAATTTGTGTGTTATAATTGAGTTTGTTGAGTTACATTAGGAGTCTATTATGTTAATTGATCCACTTTCCGTTTTAAAAACAGTGTAATCCCCTATTTCACGCCGTGAATACAGTCCAATACAGTTGAATACAATAATATGTCCAGCTGTAATCCCATGTTTCACTCCATGAATACAGTCGAATACACTCGAATACAACAACTGATTAGCTGGACTTCCCTGATTCACGCCTATTTTTGCTACTGTATTCATGAATACAATAGCTTAAATACATCAAATACATCTTATAACCACACAAAAGGTATCTATAATCCGTAATATGGCAAATGGTATCTATAGATGGCTAATTACTACTAAAAGATAGTGCTTTATGAAAATTTCTCTTTGTTTAACTTCGTCCATTTTTACCTACTTATCTTGACCCAGCCATCTCAGCCCATTTAAAGTTGGACTGATTTTTAGCCCAAATAGGTCCATGAGTAACTTTGCTAAAATATCTTTAAAATAATTCTTTTTTGTTTGATATGTTATATATGACCATAACAAAAGAAAAAAAAATCTTATTGGATAATTAAACAATTCATAAGAAAATAATACACATTAACTAAAGCTTGGTAAGAGGTGGGCGGGTTGGACTATGACCCAAATTTTAGCCCATCTTGACTCACTCAATCTCACCTCATGTAACTTTTAGGTGGGTCATTAACCCACCCATTTATTGACGCAACCCATTTTGACATGCCCAAAATCAGTCCAACCCGTCCAAATTAGTCCTCCCACCTATGACACGGCTAATTGATAGTGCAAAATTCTTTACACAATTTCTATGATATAGACCCAGGGGCGGCTCAAGCACATATGTGGCCTAAACCTAAAATTTAATGTGAGGCCTAGATTTTAAAAAAAAGTTATAGTATGTATTTTTATTTGAAATCTATTTTTCTGGGCACATATGTGGCCTAAACCTAAAATTTAATGTGAGACCTAGATTTTAAAAAAAAAGTTATAGTATGTATTTTTATTTGAAATCTATTTTTCTGGGTTTTTGAGATGAAAAGTTGTAATAAATTTTTTATAATCGATTTCTTTTAATAATTTCCTTTCAATTGATAAAATAGCTAGCTTAATTAAGAAATTGTTGATCTTACATAAGATTATATCCTATGGAAAGAAACCTTCTTTCCACATCCTTGTATTTAATTAGTTCTAGAAATCTACTGAATCGACTATAAAGGGAATGAAAAGTGACAAGGCAGAGAGTGGATCTTAAATCCATCATTGAAAACTAAGGTTTAATCAAAGTTTGAAGGAACGTTTGGCTGTAAAACACAAAATGGTGGGGGGAAATCTGAAGCAGAGAAACAGCTTTTTTTATGAAATCAAAATCTTGGAAGATAGTGATTACTGAGATTAAAGATTATGAAAAGGTGAAGAGCCAGTAAAAAGAAAGGCTAATAAATTAACCAGAAAGCTATTATAACTATTACTATCAAAATGTTCTTTTTCTTTTCCCTATTTTTCTAAACGCATGCACGCATCTTCGTCATGTTGTTGTCTCTTTCAGTGTTCGTGTGTCAAAATAGTAATACCAGCATTTGTATAAAGGTTTTTTTTTTTTTTTTTTGAAATGCAGACTACTACAATTTCACGAAAAGAAAATAAGAAATATTAAAATTCTTTCTCAATTAAATACATATTGTTGATCTTTTCCTTTTCTTTATGTGATCATCCACCGGAACTGAATTCTCTCCACTATATTCACATATTTTCATAAATGAATTGATGAGATATTCATTTTCTGGTTCCTTTTGAATCTTCTTTGTTTCCTAACACATGGTATATTCATGAGGAGTCCGTACGGTGTTTCAAATTCGACTTCCTGCTAATATTCTACCCTAATCTTCGACCTCCATATCGATCTTTCTATCTAGGATCATGTTTTCGGTAGTAGCAGAATTAAGCATAATTTTTATCGAGTGGATTCAAAAAATAAAAAAGATAAACAGGCAAAGAATTACGGAGGCTCAACACCTAATATACATATACATAAAAATAATAATTTAACCTTATATATTCAATATAATATATATTTGGCGAAGGAGTTTCGACCGATCTCCCTTCCGCCATCTAGCTCCACCCTGGTCCTCGATAAGCTGTTGTCTCCTTATATAAGCTTGAATAATTTTCACTTAAAAAGGACAGCCCGCTGCGCAAGAAATAATTTTCACTTCATAAACTAATTTTTAGAGTTGAATTAGGTTCAACAATACTTTTAATTTTGTTCTTTTCAAGGCGAAGGGTGTGTAATTTTGGAAGATAATACCTCCTCTTTCGATAGTATTGAGGACACTATATAAAATAGTATAAGCAGTGAAGGGATGTGTGGGGAATAGGGGCATGCTGCTGAAAGGGTAAAAGCAAAAAGGGTAATTGGGATAAAGCTTGCCCATACTCTGATTATCTCACATTCTCCCAACAACTTTTTCCTCCGATTTGAACTTTTGTGGGGCCTTATCTTCTTATATATTATACTAGTATTAATTAATATGTTGCGATTAATTCTTAATTCGATGGAATATTGATAGCTTAATCAAGCTTTATTATACTTTATTTATGTATGTTAGTACTTGGTAATAATAAACTCTGCCTACTTTATATCATCTTAATCGATAAAAACATATCTCAGTTTGATCAGTAAGCACAATGAGACAAAATCCTCAGTTTAAGAGAATAAAAAGAACTATCCCCCCTCCCGCAACCCCC
>NW_017670586.1:418304-469587 GCF_001879085.1 Nicotiana attenuata | reverse complement strand
CCCATGGAGTAATAATTTATAGTGTATGTATTTACATCCTTCTTGAAGTTTCAGAGAAGATGCATAAAACAATGAATATTTGCTGGCAAGTAGATCTTAATATACGGGGCTTTAATATAACACGTTGTACGCATAGAAAAGAAAATAAACAAATGGATATATAGCTAGAGGCAATAAATGAACGGGTTGAATAAAATTTGATAAATGAATTATATGATTAAAATTTGCCAAAAGTTTTTTGGTCAAGATGGGTCATATAGCAATTCATAATCCAACCAATATGATCCAATTTTCCTCCTTATTTATTTTATACTTTTTTGGAAAAAATGTGAGAGTTGATGTAAGTTTTTAAAATTATAGCTTAAGTTCTTTCAAATTTACATAGACTTTTATTAATATTATTGTTGCTCCCAAACGCACACGCAAGTATACGTGGTCGACAAGTAATATAGGATTGTAAGTCCAGATATCGTACCCACAGGGACTTGTGATTAACTATCAACTAAATTAAACCAAACAATTAATCTATTCAAGCGATTTTCTAAAGTATAAATATTTAACTAAAATTAATCTAGAGTAGTAAACTAAGAAACAAAGGAAACAAATTGGCGAACTTAGACACGAATTCAATGTGAGTGAATATTCTAGAGCTATGGGTTAGCTAACAATCCCGTTGAGTTTTTCACCTAAATCGTCTAATTAATTTATCTGGTTTATTGATTGACAGGGTTAATATTGCTCGTAGCCTTCTCCCGAAGTACAACTCGCCTATTCAAGCTAACCTAACGCCTATATTCCTATGGAATTAGGATTAACAAGAACGCATTTACAATTCCCGCATAATAACCAAGCAAGGCGATTAGGTATATTCCTATCCTAACCGCAAATCCGCTCCCCCTAAGAGTTAAGATCTTGCTCTACTCAATCTTATATGCAATCTAGAATTCCCTCTTCCGAGTTCAATCCTAGATTCGTAGATAATATTCAATTGGTGATCAAGCAATCAAATAATTAAGCGCAAGATTGAATAAATAAACCAATATGATAAAATAATAAGAACAATTCAAGCTTCAAACCACAACGTTCATGTAGCACCCAAAACTCTAGAACTAATAAACTATGAAATTAAAGGAAGAGAAGAGAAGAAAAACTAGTTAGAAGCCTCCTCCAAGCGTGGTGTGTGTTCCTCCACGTGAATTCCCCTCCAAAATATGTTCTATCCCCCCAAAAGTGGCATCCTCCTATGTATATATACCAAGTAGGGTTGGGCCCAAACAATTATACCTTCTCCAATGTGAAAAAGGACACTTTTCTCGGGTCAGACGCGCGCACTTCGCGCCCTCTTCGCGCACCTTTCTGCCCCGGCTTGTAATACGCGCGAACTATGCGCGACTTCGCGCGTCCTTCGCGCGTGTTTTCCACCCAGTTCCGTTCCGAAATTGGAAAAACGCAAAACATAAAAGTTGTATCCCTTTGAGTTAGCTTTCCAACCATATATTGTGGATCCCAAATGGAGTTCTGACCAAAAAGTTATATCTATTTTACTAGACAGTGCGCAATCTGCCTACTGGAGTCTTCGTTCGCTCTAACTATCATCCGTTGACCCCCAAACACGATCCCGGCTTAATTACTTGAACTTTTACTCAAACTTTAAAGCTCCAAATCACTTGAATTCATTCCATAACATCTATATAGCTCGGAATCACTCCTACAAGGCATAAAACACACAGTTAGTGCAAGACACTAGCGATTAAAGCTCAAACTCAACTAAAGTGCAGTAAATTAGAGTGTAATAAGCGACTAAAATATGCAATTATAGCCCATCATCAACACCCCACACTTAAATCATTGCTCGTCCTCGAGCAATCAAAATACACTTTTTATAGACACAGCCTTTTTATACAATTCTCCTAACTCATCACACCAAGAATATTTACAGTAGACTAAGCACAAAAGTGTAAAGTCTTCACCTCAAGATTTGACTCACAAGTACCACGCATTATTCGCAACTCACCCACTTGCTCTAACATAGAGGTCACTGACATTAACTTTCCTTCATGAATCAAGTGCCCTCACACAACAAAAGAGAGTTTTTCCACACAATAAAATTTAAGAACACTTAGGAACTCAAGATTGAAAGAATTCACTCACTCTCAGAAATAACATTCATATGCCACAAAAGATGCACCATAAGCTTGCCCATAGTGTACTACTCCACTAATCGAGCTCATTCAATCTAGGATCAATTAGGGCTTTATTTGGTTATAATGTAGGCTACGGGACGGGTAGGATACATTTAGATATAAGAGTGACTACACCTCCCTAAGCACTTTAATACATATACTTTAACATTCAAACCACATACTTATGTCAACCAAAACTCCACCTTCACATCAATGTAAATAACCCCATTCTTCTTTAAGCACACTTACATCAAGAGCCACCACTATCAAAGAATATTTTTCACAGTAATACAACTATTTTTTCTTTTTTAATTCAAGTGGCTCTTGCTCCTTCAAATCAGTGCACCTTTCTCCTTATTTCATTAGTTCCACTCAAAAGCCAAACCAACCACCCCGCACTTTAACTTTTACAAAGTTCATAACAATTCAAGTGCTCATGAGAGGTGAAAAGGTTCAAATAGATGGTTAATTCAAACAAATGGGTAAGGCTTGTAATGTGGTTGCCAAAGAATAAGGATTATAGGCTTAAAGAGGTTAACTACGATACATAATAATCTGGCGGGTAACATATACATATCTGGCTCAACAAAGAGACGCCTATATCACTTCCAAGACTGAACAAAACTGCTATTTCGCTTTGCAAACACACAGGGCAAGTTCTAGACATCAAATGCAATGCACAGAATAATACTCACATGGCACATAACTCACTCAGGATTAGATTCATAGACACTCTAGTCAAAGCAGTTAAGCAAAGTTAAGATAATACAATTTAAGGTACTTCTACAAGAGTAAAAAATTGAGCCTAAGCGTCACAACCAAAGTACTCACTATTCTCAAGGCATAACCAAGTCAAGAGATATTGCTTCAATTCAAAGCACAACACCATGGCTCCTACTCCCAAAAAAAAAACTACCTACACCCGGTTCAAACAAAACCCTTGGAAAAGAACCGCGGCACAAAGAAAAACCAAGGGGGGAATTGCTACACTACCTACAAAGAAAATCTTTTTGTCCTTTTTCTTTAGACTTGAATCCCTCAAGAAAACTGTCTAGGAGATCCATCGTTGGGAAAAGTCCAATTTTTTTTTTCCATTTTTCTAAAAAAATATTCAATTAAACTAACACAACTAAAATAGCATAGAAAGTCACTCAGACAATCTCCTCACCCCACACTTAAAATTGTGCAATGTCCTCAATGCACACTATAACTAATAAGAGGGTAAAAGAGACTCCCTGGTAGGCCAAAGGCCGAAGAATTAGCAGCTCACGGGATACTCAGACTTCTCCCAGGTATGATCCTTTGTGTGGGTACCTCACACTTAGTTTCAACCACCTGCTCTCTTTTGCACTCGCCTATTGGCTTTGACTCCATGCTCTTACTCCTACAAAATAAAAAAATAATACTACAAAAAAAATAACACAATAAATTGAATTGGGTTGCCTCCCAACAAGCGCTTGATTTAACGTCGCGGCACGACGCCATCACTTTCACCACTTTTCCTTCCACTTTGAAGATATGAATTGCGCCCCCAATTTTGCATCATCCTTTGTATCACGTTCCTGGGGCGGTGGTGTAAAAATAAAGAAACCAAGTAATAGGTATCGCATCTTGGACTTCTTGGCCTTTAAGTGAGGAATGTCGTTTTGTCTCCTTGACATCACAAATTTCAGAATATAAGCACTTTGTTCCTCATCCATTGACTCCTTCATATGCTCGACTGGCTCAATTCCCATGTCACCAACCAAACACAATGTTGAAAAATGTTTAGAATGAGGTCCAATACGCTCAAACTCCAAAATTGCATTATTTTTGACATCCTCAATTTTGCACTCTTCGTCAACCTTGGCATCATTAATAATATTTTGGTCTAATAATTGGTATTCCTCTTTCCGCTCCACAAGCTGGCCAGTATCCACCAAAATTGGTTGTAGGGCACCAACATTATTAGAAATATTATAATAAGAACTCTGAGAAGGATAGTAAGAATTAGGACAACCATCCCAATGGCCACCTTGACCACCACACATATTACAAATATTCCACTCAAAGGATTGAGATTGTGCGCACAACTCGCTCCCGTGAACATTCTGACAATTTTTCCACCAGTGAGGTCCTCCACAATATGGACAAGGATCATCATAATAAGAATAACCAATATTCGACCAATTCTCATTCCAAGAAGCCATGTCAACAAAGATAATAAAATATTAAACTAAGATAAAAATAAAAAGAAACTTGAATAGAAAAAAAGTAAAAATCTAACCTAGTAGACTAGTTAATTTCTAAGTCCCCGGCAACGGCGCCAAAAACTTGTTGCTCCCAAACGCACACGCAAGTATACGTGGTCGACAAGTAATATAGGATTGTAAGTCCAGATATCGTACCCACAGGGACTTGTGATTAACTATCAACTAAATTAAACCAAACAATTAATCTATTCAAGCGATTTTCTAAAGTATGAATATTTAACTAAAATTAATCTAGAGTAGTAAACTAAGAAACAAAGGAAACAAATTGGCGAACTTAGACACGAATTCAATGTGAGTGAATATTCTAGAGCTATGGGTTAGCTAACAATCTCGTTGAGTTTTCCACCTAAATCGTCTAATTAATTTATCTGGTTTATTGATTGACAGGGTTAATATTGCTCGTAGCCTTCTCCCGAAGTACAACTCGCCTATTCAAGCTAACCTAATGCCTATATTCTTATGGAATTAGGATTAACAAGAACGCATTTACAATTCCCGCATAATAACCAAGCAAGGCGATTAGGTATATACCTATCCTAACCGCAAATCCGCTCCCCCTAAGAGTTAAGATCTTGCTCTACTCAATCTTATATGCAATCTAGAATTCCCTCTTCCGAGTTCAATCCTAGATTCGTAGATAATATTCAATTGGTGATCAAGCAATCAAATAATTAAGCGCAAGATTAAATAAATAAACCAATATGATAAAATAATAAGAACAATTCAAGCTTCAAACCACAATGTTCATGTAGCACCCAAAACTCTAGAACTAATAAACTATGAAATTAAAGGAAGAGAAGAGAAGAAAAAATAGTTATAAGCCTCCTCCAAGCGTGGTGTGTGTTCCTCCACGTGAATTCCCCTCCAAAATATGTTCTATCCCCCCAAAAGTGGCGTCCTCCTATGTATATATACCAAGTAGGGTTGGGCCCAAACAATTATACCTTCTCCAATGTGAAAAAGGACACTTTTCCCGGGTCAGACACGCGACTTCGCGCGCCCTTCGCGCCCTCTTCGCGCACCTTTCTGCCTCGGCTTGTAATACGCGCGAACTATGCGCGACTTCGCGCGTCCTGCGCGCGTGTTTTTCACCCTATTTCGCTCCGAATTTGGAAAAACGGAAAACATGAAAGTTGTAGCCCTTTGAGTTAGGTTTCCAACCATATATTGTGGATCCCAAATGGAGTTCTGAGCAAAAAGTTATATCTATTTTACTAGACAATGCGCAATCTGCCTACTAGAGTCTTCGTTCGCTCTAACTATCATTGGTTGACCCCCAAACACGACCCCGGCTTAATTCCTTGAACTTTTACTCAAACTTTAAAGCTCCAAATCACTTGAATTCATTCCATAACATCTATATAGCTTGGAATCACTCTTACAAGGCATAAAACACACAGTTAGTGCAAGACACTAGCGATTAAAGCTCAAACTCAACTAAAGTGCAATAAATTAGAGTGTAATAAGCGACTAAAATACGCAATTATAGCCCATCATCAATTATCCAAATTTGATTTGGATTGCATTTTGATCCCTCAGGTTATATAATATTGACCATCGATATACACAATTAGGGGTGTACAAAGGAAACCGACAAACCGCACCAACCCGATAATCCGAATCAAACCGAGAAAAAAAACCCGACTATGGTTTGGTTTGGTGTTGGAAAAAAAAAAACCCGACCATAATTGGTTTGGTTTGGTTTTAACAAACGAAAATCAAACCGAAACCAAACCAACCCGACATTAAATATATAGAAATTTTAGATATATTTAATATATAAATATACTTATTGTGATGTAATTTATAAATATTTCTTAAAAAATTTCATAATTTTATCTTTTAAGGTATTATTTCAAGGTTGGACTTATAACTTTTGAATATTCCAATAAGTTTTATAACCATTAATATTAGTAAATTAATAATGCTAACAAAAGCCCAAATCAAAATCAAATCAATACTAATGCTAACAAAAGACATTCAATTCAATACTACGAACGGGAATGTATTGAATATCTATTTTTTGTTTTGCAATAATTTAGATAAAAATGCATAACCTATTTTTATTTTTTCTTTGGCGTTTAGTCATGTTATTAATATTCCCTTATTAGTCAACTTATTTTAGCATGACTTAGTACTTTTAGATTATGTTTATTTTATTATGACTTTTTAATTAGCAATATTTATATTACATAATTTTGTTGTCTTTACTGTTGAATATTTTTATAATATTTTGAGCACAAATTATATGTTTTGTTCTACGAAAATTTTACCGGAAAAAACCCGAAAACCCGAGAAAAACCGAGATTGAAAAATCCGAGTTTTATTGGTTTGGTTTGGTCTTTAGATTTAATAACCCGACACAATTGGTTTGGCTTGGTAATTGTAAAATCCGAACCAACCCGACCTATGTACACCCCTATACACAATTTTGATCCGCTTTGATGAGTCACGTCCACTTTAACTGTTGAATCAAATCAACACATATGTCACAGCTCAATCAGCTGAAACTTGGACGGCTTGATCCAAATAAGTGGTACAAAGCCAAGTTCATGGGTTCGATTCCCAGAGCAACATGGTGCATGAGCTAGGTGTTGGAGGGGACTTGTAGGGGTAACTCCAACATCCTACCTATAGCAAAACCCACGAAGGGGCTAGGGTATCCCGGGTCGGAGTCATGGTCGAACATGATGCTTGCTTGGTGAGCTTGGTTAAGAAATAAAGTTGATTCCTTGCTATTAGCTAGGGGTGCTTATCGGACGGATAATTACGCTTAAAGGTTTGGTTTATCGGTTATCGGATTATAAATATAGTAATCCGCTAGCCATCCAATAAGACAATGGCCGAATTGGTATCGGATTAAAGATTATCGGGCGATTTATCGACTAAACCAAATAAACTTTTTTGAACAATCAACAAATCCTTTAACATAAGCATGCATTTAATTCATCCAACACTTCCAATTAAAATGTTATACGGGACTTGTCACTTTTAGCTTGACAGTAATTCTAAAAGCTACTGCATATTAGCACATTTTGATGTGATTATATTAAATTTTAAATGATGTGTCTTCTTCCTTTATTGTAATTTGGAAAATTTTTAATGGAGATTTTATGGTACAGATGTGACGATAAGAAGATAATTATTTACGTGTTGTAATTTAAACGGTCAAATTCATAGTTCAAACTATCTATGTTAGTTTTTGAACAATCAATACCATTAGTATTGTTATCTATAAAGGTAATATTATGGTCCAGAGAGGAAATCAATTCATGTCCACTTATAATTCATGAAAATTCATAGACGACTGCCATTAGGCATTAGCTACAGACATCAAACAGTTCTATCATTCTATGTTACAATTTTGCACGTATTTGCGACGGTTTTGGTTTAAAGAACGTTCAAATTCAACGGGTAGTATGCCGGGAATAATATCATCCAGCGTCTAAATTCTAAGCCTAGTAAGATGACATGTCGATGCTTTCAGACTAGTCAGATTCAAATTCAAAAGACTGTCTTGTTAATCTAACAATATTTTTGAAGAGTCGTCTTCCAATCTAGTACATACAAGAATTATTGATAATGGTAAAAGTATAAATATAAAAATTCTTAACGGGTTAACGGTTTACCTGATAAGAAAATTTAATAATTCGCCCCCAAACCGTTAAGCCGTTAATTATTAAATCTCAATCCGTTCACCATCCATAATCCCGATAATCCGATACCAATAAGCGAACAAGCCATCGGTTCGGTTCGGTTAACGGTTTCGGTTCGGTTTTGAACATCCCTACTATTAGCTATAGTTTTTGACATGATGGTAAACGTTTGATCCTAACACTTGAGTGAATTATTAAAAATAAGTTGATTTTGCCATAACGATATGGGTACTAATTGACTAGGTTGTCTTCCTTTTACTGCACAGAAGGCTAGCTTGACTAGATCCTAAACTAAAGGGTCTAAATACGTACTGGTATTGGTTTACTATTTATGGAGTACATCTTTCCTAAATTAGATAATTAGTAGGGGTAGTACATTATACATGAAGATGGAATTCTCTGCAGGTTACAAAGACCAAGTGTGACTATATTAAGTACTAATGTTTGCATGTAAAATTAAAGGGGGGTTTTGTTATGTAAACTTGTGACTCTTCGTATATATGTAATGAAGCTTTTCATGACTTTTTCCCTAACATTAAAACAGATAGTAATATGTACACAAAAATTAGAGGAAACATTTTTCCAATCTAGTGTACAAATGTGTGCTGAAATAAATGAAGTTGAACGTACATATAGTATTATATCATTTCAATAAGAACTAAGAATCAAATACTTCCTTGAGTAGATATTGAAAAAGGTGAAGAAAGAGAACATTTATCTAGAAAAATAGTGGAAAAAACACCTAACTAAGATGTTCTATTGAATGATCTCTAGTATAAAAAGATTATTCGACAAACTTATTTTGGGGGAACAAAGATCTATAATGATCCGTTAGTTTCTCTTCCGCTAAAATCTGAACTTTTCAGGCATTTGAAAATAGTTTTAGAAAATGAAAATTTAAAGTACAAAAAAGAAAAAAAGAAAAAGAAAAAGAAAATAAGATAATTATGATGTCATGGAAAGGTCAAATTGACATCATTATTTCATTCCTAGTCCCATAGCGTGGTGTAGTGAAGGTGTGTCCCATCGGGCTACTTCTCCTGAAAAAGTACACTTATTTTTTGCAAATGGATGTATGCAAATATATGATGGCTTTCTCCAATATTTGGTCCCCATTTCATCTTTATTTTTTTGTTTCATTAGCTACTATTTTTTGTTCAATTCTTCTTGTGTTTATATGAATTCTTCTTCTAACCCTGTTACGGTTCATTTACGTACACGTAGTTTTCATACACTTGAGTGCTGTGGCTCTCCTTTAGTTCTACTCTGGAACGTAATCAAAAACGTTTTATCACTTTGTCCTTGTAACATTTCAACCTGTGCATCTTTTCATCGGAGATAAGAAATTCAACATGTTTCACTTTCTGAGTCTGAGAATGGAAAAATTCTTGGTAAGAAGCTTTTTTCCTTGAATGATCAAACGTGGTTTCGAATATCAGATGATTAAACCAAGAAAAAAATACGTATATACAAAATCAAAATGTTTGATAACTCTAGGTTTCAGGTAGTTCTCATGTTGTTACCCTCTAAATCTCGAGAAGTTCTGGAGTATCGAACGAGAGAAAGACAACATACAAGAGAAAATTTTGAGGCATTGAGCGATCAAATAATTAAACTCGAGCTATTCAATATTTCAATGTAATAGATACTGTCTTCCTTTATAGCACTACTAATTCAGAAAGAAAATTGTTTGTACGTATTTTTTCTTTAAACGAAAAGCATTTTACTATTTATAACTTCATTTTTTATTGTTGAATGTATAGTATGGACCACATGAATAATAATGGAAAGATAAGCTAGCATATCCAATTGGCCATTCGCAACAAGCATTTTGTGTTGTGTTTTAAGATACCGACCAAAGCTCAGTACTATACAAAGACTTCTCAAAGATTAACATGTGGGTATGAAAGAACGAGAAGGAACAATCAGAAGAAGTTAACATGGTTGCTATCATTTCTTTTCTCAGAAAATATCATCTTTTTTTTTTCTCCTTCAAAGTCTTGGGATTGAAGGCAGCAGCGCCAGGCATTTTTAATCATAGCCTTAGGGGAATTATAATCATCTCCCTGTAATTGCAGTCACCCAAAATACCTACGCCCCCCGCCCCCCCACCCTACCCCTCCACCTAAAAAAAAAATATAATTATTTATAAGAGTCTTGGAGACAAGAGTGGGAGACATGAAATTCGTTTTTATATTGTGAAGGTGCAAAAAGTTTGGCAGAAAAAGGAAAAAATAGTATTTAATATAGTATACCTTATATATCCTATTTGTCCATTTAAATAAAAATGACATATGCCCACATTTGAAAACTTTTTAATCTAGATTACAACAAATCCAGTGGAATCCCACAAGCGAGGTTTGGGGAGAGTAGTCTGTACATAGACCTTACTCCTACCCTAGAAAGGTAGAGAGGTTGTTTCCTACGGACCTTCAGCTCAAGAAAGATGAGAAGAAACAACAGAAATAAGAAATATCAACAACAAAGGCCAGAAAGATAATAATAGCAATATAAGCTAGAAGAATAGATGGAAGGTAAACACCAACAATAGAAACTTTTTAATTTAAAACTACCCGTTTTACACTTAATGAGATGCTTTTACAGTTATAAAATTGTCATGAAACGTCTAACAATATTTTTGGATATGTGGTGGAAGTCTTTATTTTTTCCTTAAAATTCGTGTCTAATTAAACAACGTCATATAAAATAAAATAAAGAGAGTATATATCATGAGAGCTAGGGGTTCTTTCTCTTCTTGCTTGCTTGCTTATTTTCTTTCTTTTCAAGGTTTGCTTTAAGGCCCTTTGAGACATTGAATGAGTAAGAACAAGACTTATATGGTGAAAAGTTGCTTAAAGTGAAGATGATATATGTGGTTGTCACCTTACATAACAAATTTGTGTATGTTAAATTCTTTTTTTGGAGTTAAATATAGTATAGTAGTAGTAGAGAAGAGCTAGCTAGCAAGGGTTTTTTATTTTGCAGAGAGAAGATAGAGGAGGAGAGAAGCTTAAGTACTTTTGCTTTTATATTATTCTTCATCTTGGGATTTTCAAGTGCCTTAAAAAACAAAGCCAAAAAAAAGCAAAGCAAAAGCAAACTTCTCATATTTTTTTTCTTAAATTATGGAGCCTGCAAATCTCCATCACCACCACCAACAATATCATCAACTCCAGTTCCAAGATCAACTTCCTCTTGGTATTTCTCCTAATTCTTCATCTTCTAATTCTAGCTATGGAGATGCAACAAACACTACACATACTTGGACCCCATGTACTATCTTGTAAGTCACTTTAATTCTCTCTCTCTTCCTCTCTCTCTCTCTCTCTCTCTAAAAACTAAAGAGAGACACTACTTTAGTTATGGTGTTTGATATGAATGATTATATTTTGGCTACTTGCAACAAAACCCCATTATTATGATCTATCTTTAAGAAAGAAAGACTTGGGAATATTGGAATCTCTTCTCTCTTTTTTTTTTTCTTATAAACATTCTTTGTTGATTTGATGTGCAACAAATAGAAAGTTCCCTTAAATTCCTTTTTCTTTCATTTTTCATGGACCAATATTTACATTAATCTTGAAACTTTGATTGTTACTTTTCCTCAAAAGCAATAGTGCTAAATTTTTTTCCCTTCATTTTTCCATTAATGTTCTTAGTCTAACTATTGAACTTTCACTTACATTTTATCTAATCTTTTTTCCTTTTTTTAGGAACAGTGCTGGAACTTGTCTTAGTTCATATTCTAGTGGAGCAATCAATACTACAAACTCAAGTGATCCATTATTATTAAGGCAGCAGCAGCAGCAGCAAAGTGGCACAAACTTAATTTCTATGACTCAAGATTTGGGGTTTCATTGGGCTAATAACAGTGTGAGCAGCCAATTAGTAAAGCAAGAAAATTCATTAGATTCATACCCAAGATTCACTCAAATGTTGAAAAGTCCATCAAATATAGAGGAAAGAGAATTGAGTGATATGAATGCTAAACTTTTGTTTGGAACTCTTTCTAATTCTGGATGTCAAATGATCAATACTGGGCTTCAACTTTATCCTGGAGATCATAATCTTCTCTACTCCTCAAACTCTAGTACTACTACTAATAATAGAGGAAAATTTAGTCAGATATATCCCACAATAAATGTATCCAACTTGAATACTATTAATCAAGCATCATATTTAGCAAATTCTAGCTCTTTGGATATGAATTTACAGCCGTTGGATCTCGTCAATTCTTCAAGATATGGAGGGAGCTTTAGCCAACCATATGGCCTAACAAATCATTTCCAGCATTCATCAAGTGAAAGTCCAGTAGATAGCTCCTCCAGTGTTAGTATTTCTTTCTTATTTCTTATCTCATTTTATGCAAAATTATGGTTTGGTCACATTATGCGCAAAAATGAACTTCAAGTGAATTTTCACTCACAAAACTATATGGCCAATTACAAATTTACAATAATTATTTTCAACTTTAACTTCAACTATTCTTTTTTTTTTCACCTACGAATTTCTTCTTCTCAAATGTCAGTGTCGTTTTGTTTTTCTTGTTTATTTGCTTTTGCATGCATTTCAATGTGCATTACTTACTACGTTGCTAGCAAGTAGGAGTAGAGCATTTTACCTTAAGCTTAATAGAGTCATATATACTTACATTGCATAATAATTCTAAGGAATTGAAAGACAATTAATCAAACTAAAAACTTTCATTTTCTGTGGATACTGTTTGAGATTCTTAAGTATTTAAGAGAATTGGGAAAGCCAGAAATCTTTTTTTTTCTTTTTCACTTTTCGAATAATTTAGAAGAAAAGAGAAAGCTTTTCTTTTTCTCATATTAAAGGTTACTTCAGCTTTATACATTTATATATCTCTTTATCTTTTATTTCCCCTTTCCTCAGAAATGAGTTCGTCTTTTGCCTTATACTTTGGTAAGGTTGGTATGATTAAATGTGATAAAGTTTACTCTTTTTTTGAATCTTGAAGATATCAGCCTTTAGTAATGGAGTGCCTGAAGCTAAAAGGACCAGCAATATTTTGGAGCCTAAGGCACCTCAAAATGCACCAAAGAAATCAAGAGTAGATTCACGCGCATCCTGTCCACCCTTTAAGGTAATGTATCTAGAGTTTAAATTATATGCACCGGTAGCTCAATGCATAAAATATCCTGTGTTTACGCATGGTCCAGGGAAAGGCTGCACTAAAGGAGTATGTCGTAGACAACCTAACTTAATGTAAACATTAGTGGCTGTTTCCACGGCTCGAACCCGTGACCCATAGGTCAAACAGACAACTTAAATTATATGCATTGACATTCCAAAAAAATTACATTATCAGTAAAATTTATTTGTTATGGCAGATTATAAGTAGTCTATTTTCAAGGTTATCATATCATACTTGATATGGAGAGTTACTTATTATTGTCGGTTAATTTAACGTGATAGTGTATAAATTATAACGTTTGATTGATATTTCATGGATGATTTTGCTTTATTGAAGCGCAGGTGAGAAAGGAGAAACTAGGAGATAGAATAGCAGCTCTTCAACAATTGGTAGCTCCTTTTGGCAAGGTACGTTTTATATTTTGCATCAGTATCTCTAAGTTTTTAGCTAGTGAATTATCTATTGTAATGCCATATATACTACATCTTCTATTAGCTAGCTAGTGAATTATCAATTAATGTATGCTTATTAGCATATATCATTACAAAGTCATGCATAGTCATAAAAGTAATGTTACATGCGCTTAATTCAGCCCTAAAAGCTAATTCATGAGGTGGGAATATCAAAACCATACAAAGAGATCTTCTCATTCCTACTCAAATAGTTATTAGTAGTAAATAATTTAACTTATATACACGAGATTTTTTATATGATTAGTAGATTTTTAAAACTGTTGCAGCGGAGATAATTTGTATTTATTTTGAAGTGGACGGCTGTTTTGGCGTCCAAAGATTCAAACTTTGGATAGCACAAATTTCATGGAATTGTACAGTGGCTAAGTGCATGCTTAGGGTATAACCCCGAGAAAGCAAATATTGTTCACAACGCACTATTGCTTAAAGTTGCTAAAACTACTAAATATGCATTAAGTTTTTCGTTTCTTTATTTAGAGAGACACATATGTGTGAAGTTTGTGGAATGTTTGACAATTTTTTTTTTTGGAGAATACTGCAGACGGACACAGCATCGGTTCTAATGGAGGCTATTGGTTATATCAAATTCCTTCAGAACCAAGTTGAGGTACCATTTTTCCACTTCTATAACATTCTTCTTCTTCTACATTGTTATGAAAATATTAATTTTCATACTTTTACATTGTTATTTGTGTAAAATATAAATCCTTTACATAATAGTAAAGTTGAAGTCAGGATCGGGTGTTAGTAATTGAACTCTGAAATTAATTTTATATATATTTAATAAATTTTTAATATAAATACATAATTTGCATTAAAGCTACTAAGCTCTATGGAACACTTGACTTCTAACTCCCATTATAATAGTGGCGAATTCCCAGTTTCTTTTAATGTTGGAAAGGTTGGCGAAATAAAAAATAAAAAAAAAATCTTATGTAGTAAGACTATTCATTTTAGGGTGTAATTATGTTGTCGGTTAAGAGGGCCGACCTTTATGTTCTCTCACTATAAATTAAGTTGTTGACATGCTGATTCCTAACAAATTGTTGCTGGTGTTATATTCCACTAAAAGCCAAGTTTTTTTTATCGACTTTAGCTAGCCGATCCTTTGCAGAAATATTTCTTTTTCATCAAAATTTTCGATTTTATAGCAAGTGACTTGCTAATAATACTAAAACTTAGCTGCAGACTTTATTTAATAATGTTGTAGTTATTGCTAACCCAAAATAAATTGTGAGTGACTTGTAATATCAATTTAAGCTACGTTAATAGTATGTAAAAAATTCTATCACACTATCAGTATACGAATCAATAGTATTAAATAGAGGTACCAATTGCACCTTCTCCGACTTTAACGTACAAGAACCTGCACACCAGCTAGCTAGGGTTTTTGGGCTTTTGTGGCATATGTTGGTTCAACACTTACCAAATAATTAAACCCAAAACTCTTTACGTTAATTTTTCTATTCTATATTAATCTGCTCTTTCTGGACCTTACATGAACGCAAAAGCGGGCTGCCATTACCTGCACCTCTTATGTGTATGTATGTGCATGTGCAGTATATATTGTATAATTGCCTATGAAATGTTTGGTTCTCTTCCTCTTGCAGACACTAAGTGTACCATACATGAAATCGTCACGCAACAAAACCAGCAGATCACTGCATGGAGTAAGATATATAAAACTTCATGCATCTATTCTACCATTAAGTATTATCAAAAAAAATCTTTTTTATTTTTATTTTTAAAATTGAAATATTAATTAATTTTTTTTCTAGGGTGGTGGAGAGATGAACGGAAGTGAAGAAGTAAAAAGAGATCTTAGAAGCAGAGGGTTGTGTTTGGTGCCACTGTCTTGCTTGACTTATATGACGGACGGCGGCGGAGGTGTTTGGCCGCCGCCTAACTTCGCCGGAGGCACTTGAATTAATTACCTTGAACTCTAAGATTTGTGAGACTGCAATTAATACTCTGGCTCAAAAGAGACGACTTGAGAATTCACTTTTTTTTTTCTTTCTATTTTAGCCCTTCTCTTTAATGGAGCAAACTTGGTCATTCTGTGAAAAAACAAAGGCTCAAGTTGTAGCTGGATGGACCAAGTTTGATCCATTAATGGTTTGTTAGTTTAATTTAACGTTACTTGTTTTGATATTTCTATTGCATTCTAGACTCTCTCAAGTGTCAGTTATGCATATTCAACTTTTCAAGTTATCTCTTTTTCGTTAAATTCCTCTTCTATTTTTTCTTTTTCCTCTCTTTCTCAATAAATAACCTTTCTTAGTTGATTACGTTGAACACCATTAATACTAGCTCAGAACCCATATTTATCTGTAGGTTTGTTCCTTCTTTTCTTAATTTGTTTTGGAATGTAGCGGGTCCATGAATACAAATAAGAAAAGGTAAAACTAAAGAAGGTTTTTTTTGTATTATTACTATGTGAAATTGAAACTCTACATTTAAGCAATGTACGTGGAGTTGCAATTACTAAATTGTAACTTGAATCATTTAATTCTCTCTAGTTTGATGTTAATTAAATAAAAAATTTAGACGCCTATAGAGTTGGGTGCCAGATGGGCGGCTCGGATCGAATATGGGCCGGCCGAAAACAGATAATGCAAAAACTAATAAATTATTCGACTCGATCCATATTTAATACGGATAGAAACCGGTTAACCAATGGATAATATAAATATTTATATTACATAGCTTCTTGAATATGATTATTTTTGGAAGAATTTCTAATCTCCCAAACTGAAGGAACCGCCAATTTGATTCTTTACAAATGTGAAAGTTAAATCCATTAATTATCCATTTTTCTAAGTGGGATAATATGGTTCTTATCCATATTTGCCTCATTTTGTAAAAGTACATTATCCAACATATTTTTTTAGTGGATAATATGAATAGATAATTATTTTTAATCCATTTTGTCACTACTACTATAGAGTATACACCAATGAACATTATATAAACTGAAACTATGGATTGTTCCATTATAGGGGAAAAACACGGTATACACATCTATAGAAACTATTTACCCTATATACCTAACTATTAAAATTACACAGTAAATCCGAATTATAATTACATCGTATACCTTGCCTTAAAAAATACAGAATCTTTTTTTTGTTGGTGTAATGAAAAAATATTATTAATCTCCAACCAAACCAAAATTACATTCAATCAATTGTACAAACTAGAAGAAGTCCTTCTAATCGCAAAATCTCCTATCTATCCTTTCCTATCTTCTTGCTATATAAATTCTCTATCCATTCCCTACTACTTCTCCGTTCTTTTTTATTATTTTGCATACTCAATCTAACTTTACATTCTTGTTGAATCTGTTTACACACCATCACTGAACTCGGTACTTTGCCATTCCATATTGCATCATTTCTAGCTTGCCATATTTTGTATACCAAAGCTGCCAGAACTGTTGTGATCAATTTCCTGCATATTTTTCCTTTGACATTTCTTGTTAGCCTTTGCCATATTTCATCAATGCCTACTGCATTTGCTCTCAATCCAAGCCACTCCTTCAGAAATTTCAAGCATTCCTCCGAGAAATGACATTCAAAAAATAAATGTTCCAATGTTTCTGTACCTCCCCCACATATTTCACATCTCGTTTCTGCGCACACTCTAATTTTCCCCAATCTTTCCCTTGTCAGTAATCTTTTATGCATTGCCAACCAATTTATAAAACTATGTTTTGGAATATTAACTGAATTCCAAATCCATCTTCCCCAAGGCCAATCATTTATCTCCCCTTTCCTTTATATGTATCCTTTTGGTATAGAATACCTTCCTCCCTCTTGTTTCCATTCATCCCCTATATATCCACCCATAAATTTTTCTTTTACACTACAAATTCTCTTCCAGTACCAACTACAATCAGTTGGTGATTTATATTGTTTCCAACATACCCCTTTAATGTATATATGATCCACCCACTTCACCCATAGATTATCTGCCTTTTGAGCTATATTTCACACATACTTAGCAATTGCTGCCTCATTCCAGACCATACAGTCCATTATCCCTAAACCTCCTTTGTTCTTTGGTCGACAGAGCATATCCCATGCAATCAATGGGACTTTGTTTGTCTGTTCCCTCCCATCCCATAGAAAATTTCTGCACACTGCAGTAAGTCTTCTCAACACAGCTTTAGGAAGGATGAAAATTGACGACCGATATGTATGTACCTGTAGCAGCACTAAGTTTATTAGCTGAACTCTCCCAGCATAAGATAGGTTTCTGGAACTCCATGCCTTTACTGTAGCAGTCATTTTATCAATTAGCACTTAACAATCCATGCTGGACAATTTTTTTTGCTGAAATTGGTACTCCCAAGTATCTAAAAGGCAAATTCCCTTTCTGATATCCAGTTACCTCACATAAGTCTTCCAGAGTTTGCTTTGGCATATTAGCACTAAAAATATTGGACTTCCTGCATTTGTACTCAAACCAGAAGCGTTTGAGAAAGCTTGCATCCCTCTTAATAAAAGCATAATTGATTGGTAATTCCCTTTACAAAATAGCAATACATCATCTGCAAAACATAGATGATTCAATTTTAACCCTCTACACTTAGTGTGATATCCAAATTCCTTCATTTCTGCTACTTTGTTCAGTATTCTTGTCATATACTCCATGCAAATTACAAATAACAGAGGTGATATTGGATCCCCCTGTCGTAGACCTCTCTCCCCTTTTATATTACCATACAACCCTCCATTTATTGCAATACTATACTTTGTTGTAGTTATACATGCCATAATCCACTTAATGAATCTTTGAGGAAAATTTAATGCATGAAGCATTTCTTCCACGAATGTCCATTCCACAGAATCATACGCCTTTTTAAGATCAATCTTTATCAACCAACTCTGTGTTGTATTCTTCCTGTTATATAACCTTACCAAATATTGTCAAATCAAAATATTTTGTACTATGGTTCTGCCTGCAACAAAGGCACTCTGATTCTCAGAAATCAAATTAGGCAGCACCAATCTTAGTCTGTTACAAATCATTTTGGATATCACCTTATACACTTTATTAAATCCTGCAATAGGCCTGTAGTCTCCCACACTTGTAGCATGAGTGCTCTTAGGCATCACAGTTATCACTGTGTGGTTCAGTACTTTCAGCATTTCTCCTGCTCTAAAGAATTCTAATACTGCAGCCACTTCATCTTTCCCCACTATTTTCCAACCGTCTTTAAAGAATTTACTTCCATAGCCATCTGGACCTGGTGGCTTCTCTCCATTGATTGCCCATAAAGCTTTTTTAACCTCACTTTCTGTGAATTCTGCTTCTAGCACTTCCCTTTGTACTGTTGTTACTATTGGCCTCTGCCTAACCAGTTCACTATTTACATGCTCCCTTTCATTATTGCTTGTACCCAGTAATGTAGTGTAAAATTCAATGAAAGCTTTAGCAATTTCTTCTATCTCTGTTCTGTGCACTCCTTCTGAATTAGGTATAGAGAAAACTCTATTTATATTCCTTCTAGCCTTCATCATACTGTGAAAGTATTTGGTATTTAGATCCCCTTTTTCCAACCAGTGCACTTTACTTTTTTGACTTAGATACTGATTCCTAGCTTCCTTCAATCTCTTATACTGCCTTATTAATCTTGCTTCTTCCTCTTGCAATTCCTGGTTCAAAGGTCTTGCTGCAAACTTTGCTGGCGTAGCATTAACTCTTCTTGTACTTGATATGTCTTCTTCTCTATTTGACTGAATTTCTCTTTATTCAGCTGCCTTAGTTTACTTTTTAAGCTATTCAATTTCCCTACCAACTCATACATTTTGGTCCCATTTTTAGTTGTCTTCCATCCCTGTTTAACCTTCTCCTTATATTCTGGTGCCAAACTCCACATATTGAAACACTTGAACATATATTGCTTATTTTGATCTCCAACCCATCTTATTATAGCTGGACAGTGATCAAAATTCCCTTCATTTCTATAATAGACCTCTGAATCTGGAGAGCCAATATCCATTTATTATTCACCAACATCCTATCAATCCTACTATATACTCTCTCATATCCACCCTATTCCATGTAAAGAAAGCCTCTGAACATTTCATATCCTGAAGAGTGCATTCATCAATACACTGCTTGAACTCTCTTATTTCTGACAATGTAATGGAGCTCCAAATCCTTTCATCTCTATTCAAAACACAATTAAAATCCCCCATGACTGCCCAAGGTTCTGACATATGTTCATGAATTTCTTTAATGTCCTCCCATAATTTTCTTCTTAGTGCTGCATCATTGAAACCATACACCATTGTAACTGCCAGTTTCTTCTTTGTACCTCTATGCTGCACTCCACAGTGAATAAGTTGTTCTGTGATTTTGTAGATGTTAATATCAAACACCATAGGTTTTCATAATAACCAGATTCTACCACCTTTATGTTGACTAAGATTTGTACTATATGACCAACCATTGCACAGGTTAAGAGCTACTCTCTGAGCTTTTTCTCTCTTAACCTTAGTCTCCAGAAGACCAAATAATCTAGCTTGAGAATTATGCATAAATAGATTCACTTCCTTCTGTTTATCTGAATTATTTAATCCTATGGTGTTCCAAAATCCAATCTTATCCATATTTTGGTGGGTTCCCCCCACCTTTTTCATATTCAACCCCTCTTTTTCCTACATTTTCAATCCCCATTGCCACTATATGCTACCCTGCTTGACTAGTACTTGCCCCTTCTTCATTTAGTTGTTGCCCTAATGTAGCAAAAGCATTATCTATCTTCAAAGGTATTTCTTGCACCATTACAGCTTTCCTCACATATTTCCCTTCTCTATACCCATAATTGTATGTTTGATTTCTACCTTTCTCCACCTTTTTATTCTCCACCCTTGTTTCCTTTTGCTGCATTTCTGTTCCCTGTTGTTCTGTTGCTGTCTTTTGTGCTTCCTTTCTTCCTTCCTGCTGCTCTACCACCATTTGTGCACTTATCTCTTGTTGTTTTTTATTCTTCTCTTTTTCTTCCTGTATATACTTTCTACATTCCAAGATTTCATGGCCATAATTCTTACACTTCTCACAAAGCACAGATTTCCACTCATAGTGTACTGCCTGCACTACTATTTTGCCCACCTCATTTTCAAATCTTATACTTGTCGGATACTGTTGATTCAGTTTCACCTCTACCAATACTCTTGCATATGTTAGCCTTTCCTTTTTAGTAGTAGCAACATCTGCTTTAAGAGGTTTCCCAATTAACCCAGCTATCTTTGTTAGAGCCATTTTCCCCCAGTACTTGATGTCTAAATTTTTCAATCTCACCCAAATAGGAATTTTCTCCATTTGTTCCTTTGTTATCTCCATATCTGGCTTCCATGGTTTCACAATAACTGGCTTCCTATCAAACATTTGAACTCCTTCTTCCACTACTTTACTTCTGCTTTCTGCACTATGAAATCGCACCAGGAATACTCCTCTCTTCAATTGCGCAACTTTATCAATCCCTAGATCACCCCAAATCCTCCTAAAGTAACCATCTATTACTACCTGTGGTGGATTCGACCCTAGAACGTAACACACAAAAGCTATTGTCCAGTAGTCTACCTCATCCTTGATGTCTGCCATTGTAATTTTCACATTCAGCTCTGTACTCTCTTCAATGAGGTGAAGTCCTTCCTCTATTGGAATTGAACCCACTATACTACTCCATGACTTAGTACTTGAATCTAGGGTTTTAGTCGTACCTGTAATTTTGTTCACCGTTGTTTCCACATCCACACAATCTGCCCAGGATTTCCTGTTCGCCATTGCAATTTCTTCATTTCCTTTGTTTCCCCCTTTCGGTGTTACTGAAATGGAATGCTGATTAATATCCAAAGGTACAATCCCTTGGATTGCATTAACGTTCTTCGTTTTCTTCGCATCTCCCGATTGTGGTATTCCTGTTCTCAAGGAATTCAGTGTCTGATTACCTTGGATCTTCTGACCTCCTCCTCCCGTCTTCGATTTTTTTGCCATTGTCAGCTGTCGCTGAGAGAGAATCGCATCCTAGAGAGAGAAAGTCTGATTTTTAGTAATAAAAAAATAAAAAAATACAGAATCTTACCCACTACTTTTAAGGGGATAAAATCCCTTAAATGTAGCCATAACTGTTGAAACGTTCATAGTAGGAGTACATAATATTGATATTTAGCTCTCTGCTCATCAAAACCTATTCCGCTTCTCCACGAGAAGTCCTTTTTTCTCGTCGAACAAGTTTTGTATAATGCAATATAACTTTATCAGTTGCAATGGATGATATACTGATCGTGATTCAATATGGTGGAGTATGAAAATGCGATTATTATGTGAATTTTCTATTAATGGGATTATTATCGATTTTGGTTGCAAATCGATTATTTCTATTATCTGAGTTTTTAGAATTTGGAATATAATAATCAAACAAAACATACCATAATATTTTAATTTGCAATATAACATTCAACAATAATTACATACCATAATATTTTAATTTGGAATATAGTATTCACAAAATTTAATATTCTAATCAATACTACTATATTCAAATCAAAATTAAAGAAAAATCACAATTTTAACTTATGAAGAATACAATATTCATCCATAAATAAACATCATAATATTCTAATTTGAAATACAATATTTTCACTATACCACAATATTCTAATTTAGAATACTCTATTCACCTCAAAGTAAAAATTACAATATTCTAATTTGGGATACAATATTCACTTATTTTAGTGCAGTATTCAATCAATACTACCATTAGTTAATTAATATTCTAATCAATATATTGTATTTAAATGAAAAATTAAAGAAAAAATCATAATATTCCAACGAAGAATACAATATTCAATCATAAATAAAATCACAGTATTCTAATCGCTAGAGCAAGCCAATTTTCCTCTTCATCTTTTTCTCCGTAATCCGCTAATTTCTTGTAAGGAATTGATTATGTGATTAAGGAAGAGAATAAACCAGTGAAATAATTCATGATATGGGAATGAATTCCGTATATTTTGAGAGATACCTGATATTATCACAACGAAGGTTTGACTGACTAGAGATACGGTGAGAGCTAATCTAATCCCTAAAAAAGAGGAATTTATTTAATGGTATATGATGATATTAAAATTTGAAAATAAAATAAACTTTTACAAAGTAGGTATACATGGTAAAATAATATAATAAATGTATATGAAGTTAACTAATGTTTCTAGTAGAATAGCCACTCACCCAACTATTTAAACTAAAAATAGTGGTGGAGGTATATATATGCATAATTTATTTATTATATGTGTATAATCAATGTATAATCTATGTATATAGCTAGAAAAAGTAAACAAAGAATATGGACGGTTGTTTGTGTAAAAATCCCTAGATTATCTCCATTATAACCGTGAAGTGAAAATTATGGACTTGAAGTGTCACGACCCAAAACCCGCTAAGGGTCGTGATGGCACCGGACACCACAGTCAGGCAAGCCAACACCAAGAAGTTAATTAAATTTCCATTTTAGTATATATTGAAATCATTTTTCTTTTATACATTAAACAATAAATAATGAAATTTGCTAAAATAATATTGATGTCTTTAATAATTCCTGAATATTGAATAATCCCATAATAATCCCAGAACCCGCTGTCACAAGTGCATGAGCCATTTCTAGGAAAACAAGGTGTAATACAATAACTGTCCGGAATACAAATTTGGACAGAAAGTAAATACAATACACTGAAAGAGACTATGCTGGCTGTGGGTCGCCTCGAGAGATGCAGCTCACCTATATCTCCGTATCATCCATGCTGCTACGCCCATCGGGCTGCTAGAGGTACATGTGCCTGTGCAACAAAAATGCACAGCAAGTGTAGCATGGGTACAAAAATAACGTGTACTCAGTAAGTATTCCGTCTAATCTCGAAGAAGTAGAGACAAGAGGTCGACTTCGACACTTACTAGTGGTCCAATAATGATATTCCAATAATATGGTAAATCAAGGATTTTCATAAAAATGGATGTAACTCAGTAGCATGGGGCAAGTAAACAATTCTTTCGTTTATAGGAAATTTCCAAATTTATTTTCATCATTTATACATTTATCTTAGGCCAGGGAGAACAAATATCAACATCTATAAATTTCAAGGCTAGCAATACAAGCATGCGCAAATCATGCCGAGGTCGTACGGCCCGATCCAACAATATTTAAACTGTGCACTGCCAGAGGGTCAAATGGCGCGAACCATAGATGCATCTATTACCCCGCTCGCGAATAATACGTGCGACGCTGTCAAATATAAATAAAAGAGTTACCCCGCTCGCGAATCATACATGCGATGCAAGTACCTATAGATACACACATTCAAACAGTCAATCAAGACTTCATCAGGAAACAATTATCCAAGAAAAGGCAATTTCTCTTTTAAAAATCAAGAAACGATGACTAGTCTTTTAGAAATTCATTTACACGTTCGATATGTTTTAAGAATTTTTTAAATTGACAACAAGATTTCAAATATTGCAAGTAAAGCATGCTTTTGGGTCCTAGACTACCCGGACTTAAGCATAATAGTAGCTACGCACGGACTCTCGTCACCTCGTGCGTACGTAGCCCCCACAAACAGAAGCACATACCCAATTAATTCACCTATGGGGACAATTCCCTCTTACAAGGTTAGAAAGGAGACTCACCTCGCTCCTAAGCTTACTTCCAATATCAAGAACGTGCCCAAACCCTCAATTTAGAGCCGAACGATCC
The DNA here is from genome assembly GCF_001879085.1 of Nicotiana attenuata. Taxonomy (NCBI): domain Eukaryota; kingdom Viridiplantae; phylum Streptophyta; class Magnoliopsida; order Solanales; family Solanaceae; genus Nicotiana; species Nicotiana attenuata. The sequence continues at coordinate 445,103 of NW_017670586.1, read as the reverse complement.
AAAACTAGTTACATGGGTAAGAACTAGTCAATACAAGCTCAAGAGTTCATATTTCAACTATTAAAGTAATTTCCCAACCCTAAATACAAGTTTCCCAAAAATCTGCCCCCGGCCCCACGTATCGAAACCCGACAAAAATCACGGAATATGAAAGCCCATCCAATATGAAAGCTCAGGTTTGTCAAAAATGGAGAATGGGACGAAGTCCCACTCCTTTTATAACTTAAAGTTCTGCCCAGGCTGACCCTCGAGGCTGACCCTCGAGGCTGACATCATCGTGACCTTATGAAGGAAACCAACAAACAGACATCATATTTTGATGTTAAAGTCCAAATTTTGATCCGTTACCATCGAAACTCACCCGAGGCCCTCGGGACCTCAACCAAATACACCAACCAGTCCTAAAACATCATACAAACTTAGTTGAAACCTCAAATCACATCAAACAACGCTAAGATCACAAATCACACCCCTATTCAGGCTTAATGAAACTAAGAACTTCCAACTTCTATATTCGATGCAAAAACCTATCAAATCAAGTCCGATTCACGTCAAATTTTGCAGACAAGTCATTTTTGACATTACGGACCTACTTCTACTTTCAAAATCGGATTCCGACCCCGATATAAATTGTCCACTTCCGGTCAAACTCCTCAAACCTTCAAATTTCTAACTTTCGCCAAATGACTCCAAAATGACCTACGGACCTCCAAATCCACTTCCGATTGCGCTTCCAATACCTGAATCACCACACAGAGCTATTCCCAGACTCAGAATCTCCAACGGACATCGATAGTATTGAAATGCACTTCAACCCAAATTTATGAAATTCTTCTAAAATGCTAACTTCCACGATAGGCGCTGAAACGCTCTCGGGTCATCCAAAACATGATCCGAACATACGCCCAAGTCCGAAATCATCATACAAACCTGCTGGAACCTTCAAATCCCAGTTCCGAGGTCGTTTACTCAAAAATCCACTATTAGTCAATTCTTCCAACTTAAGGTTTCCGAAATGAGAATTCTTTTTCCAAATCGACTCCGAACTTCCTGAAATTCAATTCCGACCACGCGTACGAGTCATAATACCTGAAATGAAGCTGCTCGTGGCCTCAAACCACCGAACAACGCGCTAGAGCTCAAAACAACCTGTCGGGTTGTTACATGAAGTACATGCCACAGGCCCAAAGGCGCAGGGTTCGCTATTTTCCCAGTCGAACTTCATTTTTGATTCTTTTTTATTTAGGAATCTACACAAGCTACCTATTAAAATTAAAATATTTACCCGCCTTTACCCATTGTTAAACTTATTATAATATACACCTTTCTAACTAAAACTATTTACCAACCTACCCATCCCCAATTTTGTTTGATCATCTGATAATCTTTCCTTCCCATTTTAAAGATCCACAACCATGTAAATACCATCATAAACTTCCATCGATATTGCCAAGAGTACTACACAGTGATAATCTTCTTTTCAATTGATTATTAGCCATTAGCACATAAAAATAATGGATGTAATTTCAAATCTGAAAAAAATAAATTTAAACTCCATATGAATGGTTCAAAATGCTAGTTCTTTTATAGTGTTTTACTGTTGAAATTCGTTAGTTATTATTCTTTGATGTGTAGATTGTACCTTTGATGCTGATTTTCGAAGATTTATTGTACAAAAATTTAAATCCGCCATTGAATGACTTTGAAGCTTGAAACTCATAACTTGGTTTGTTTAAGTTTTAATTTGTTTTGATCCAATTCTGCATGATTTTGTTTGAAAAGTTGATTGGAGGATTTGGTGGAGATTTTAGAAATTTGGGTTGAAATATAGTTGAACTAGAGAAGAAGACGAATTTGTATTGTATATCCAAATATTATACAAAAAATACCATTTTTGTATACAATTTATTCCAACATATACCATTACAGTATACAATATAATATAATAGTATATTGTTATAATTTGGTCCTTTTTAAACTTTTCCATTGGGTCCTTTTTTTTTTTTTTAATTTTTCAACAGATTTCTCATGGGTTTTCAAAATTTTTCTTAAGCCAAAATATTTAGTTTGAATATTGATTGGAGGTTGTGGCTGAAGTTTGAGTCAGTTTGGTAAATTTTTTTAGAGATTTTTGAAATTTAAGTCAAAATTGATTTGAGCTAACGAAGAAGACAAATTTGTAACTTTTCAAAAGAGTTCTCATATTTTTAAATTTTTTTTAAGCCAAACTATTTAGTTTTAATATTGATTGGAGGTTGTGGCTAATGTTTGAGTCAATTTGGTGAAAATCCTAGAGTAGATTTTTAAAATTAAGGTTGAAATTGACCTGAACTAGTGAAGAAGACTAGTTTTGTACTATATACCAAAATAACATTTTATATACCATTTGAACTGGCGAAAAAGAATTTGTACAATATACTAAAGTGATATACTATATACCATTTTCATATACAGTTCATTCCAACAGTATACTATTACAATATACTATATAATGTAACAATACACTATTTTAATTTGGTCGTTTTAGAATTTTTTGAAATTTTCATTGAGTTCTTTTCAACTTTTCAACGGAATTTTCATATTTTTTTTTAAATTTGTTTCTTAAACCAAAATATCTAGTTTAAAATATTTGATTGGAGGTTGTAGCTAACGTTTGAGTCAATTTGATGAAAATTCTGCAGTAGAATTTTAAAATTTGGATTGAAATTGAGTTGAGCTATCGAAAAAGACAAATTTGAATATATACCAAAACAACATACTATATACCATTTGGTATATAATAATTAATTTAAAGTGTATAATTCATTGTGTTGAATATGCAAAGAAGAATTTGTACTGTATACCAAAATGATATACTATATACTATTTTAGTATATGTAATGATCCGACCGGTCATTTTGCTTTCTAGAACCATGTTCCCCTAAATAAGACTTCCCGTACGTGCTTTTACTATTTCATGACTTGCGGGGGTGGTTGACCCTTTGGGTCATCACTTGCTTTTAAATTTAATTCTGTGATTCCGAGGCCCTGAAAACCTCTTTTATCTTCACCTCGATTTGCATGCACAGTCCGGGCGTGTAGCCGGAAAGCTTAAATGAGGAAATCAGTGAAAAATGATAAATTTTTACTAGAAAATGAATTAAGTTGACTTCGGTCAATATTTTTGGTAAACGGACCCGGACCCGTGATTCCGGGAGAGTCCGTAGGAAAATATAGGACTTGGGCGTATGCCCGGAATCAAATTCCGAGGTCCCAAGCCCGAGAATGAATTTTTAAAGAAAATTATTTTCTGAAATTGTTTAAAGGATTTTGAAATAAAATTTGATTAGCTCATGTTGGTATCGGGCCCGTATTTTGGTTCCGGCGCCCGGTACAGGTCTTATATATGATTTAAGACATTCTTGTAAAATTTGTTGAAAAACGGATGTCGTTTGACGTGATTCGGACCTAAATTGCTAAAGTTGATATTTTATGAGGTTTGAGGAAGAATTCTTTGATTTTGAGGGTTAATTCGTTGTTTTTGAGGTTATTTTGGCGATTTGATCGTACGGATAAGTTCGTATGTTGTTGTTGAGTTAGTACGTGTGTTTGGTTAGGAGCCCCGAGGGCTCGGGTGTTTTTCGGATGTGTTTCGGGCAGTTTTGGACTTAAGAAAAGTTGCAGAAACACTGCTGTTGCACCAGTTCTGGTGTAACCGCACCTGCGGTCCTTTGGCCGCAGATGCGGACACGCAGGTACGCACAGTGGGTCGCAGATGCGGTCTAGCTTCGCAGATGCGGAAATTTTTCCGCAGATGCGGTTCCGCAGGAGCGGGCCTTTTCTCGCAGGTGGCCCCAGCGGGGCCTAGCCATTTCCGCAGAAGCGCCCACTTTTCCGCACGTGCGGTGGTGCAGATGCGACCCGTGAACCGCAGATGCGGAAGTCGGGCAGTGAGTCTTTTTAAAAACATAACTTCAGCGATTTTCTTTCAATCTTTCACAAAAAATTAGAAGGGCTGGGGCGATTTTCTCAAGAGATTTTCTTACCAAATCACAAGTAAGCACTCACTAACTGATTTCTTTCAACTATCTAATGTTTTTCATCAACTTTTATCAATAATTCTAGGGTTTTAATGGTAGAAAATTAGGGAATTGGGTAGAGTTAGGACTTGTTAATTATTTGGGAATTTGACCTCGTTTTGGGGTCGGATTTCAAAACAAATGATATATTCGGGCTCGTGGGTGAATGGATGATCGGGTTTTGGTCCGAACCTCGTGTGTTGACCAAGCGGGCCCGGGGTCAATTTTTGGGTTTTTGGGAAGAATGATTAAAAAGCTATAACTGAGCATTGGAATTGGATTGCTTAGCATTTATTGATGTTATTAAGTCGATTATGTATAGATACGATTGTGTTGGAGCCAAATTCGAAAGGAAAGGCGGTATTTGAGGATTGAGTTGGCCGTGGAAGTTTGAGGTAAGTGTCCGATCTAACCTTAGCTTGAGGGATTAGGAGTTATGTCCTATTTGCTAAATTGCTTCTTGTTGAGTACGGCGTATAGGCATGGTGACAGGTATCTATACGTTGATGTTGAGTATGACCGTGAGTCTTGAATTGATAGATATTGTGTTCGTAAATGTTACTACGGATGCTTTAATTGATGATTCTCGATATTGAGCAAAGATTTAGGATATTTTCGTGGATTTTATTCATGATTGAGTGTTGGTACTAATTGAGCTGAGTAGGAGTTGAGTTAGGATTGGTTATAGCTGATTCTCCCTTGGCGGGATGTTTATCTTGATAATGTTGCCCCCTTGCCGGGAAGTTGTTACGTTGCTTTTGTTCCCTTGCCGGGAAGTTATTATATTGCTCTGTTCCCTTGCCGGGATTCCTTGTGATTTTGTGTTGGCTGGTAAATGGGATCGGGTGGTACGCCTACCACGAGATATGATGAAATGGGATCGGGTGGTACGCCTACCACGAGATATGATGAAATAAGATTGGGTGGTACGTCTACCACGAATATAATGAAATGGGATCGGGTGGTACGCCTGCCACGAGATATAATAAAATGGGATCGGGTGGTAGGCCTACCACGAGATATGATGAAATGGGATCGGGTGGTACACCTACCACGAGATATGATGAAATAGGATCGGGTGGTACGCCTACCATGAGATATGATGAAATGGGATCGGGTGGTACGCCTACCACGAGATATGAGAAATGGGATCAGGTGGTACGCCTACCACAAGATATGGAAAATGGGATCGGGTTGCACGCCTGCAACAAGATGTGAACTGAAAGTGTAAATTACCTTTGTTTTCCTTATCTTTGATAGAAGTTGAATTTTTGGTTTCTTGATAAGTCTCTCGAGATCCTGTTTTATCTGTTATTCCCCGAAGCATGTTTCCCCTTCCCAGCTTTTAATTATTTGTTCTAGTTTATTTTCCGCTGTATATATATATAACTGCACAGGTTTATCTGGAGTCTGGTCCTAGCCTCGTCACTACCTCGCCGGGGTTAGGCCAAGCACTTACCAGCGCATGGGGTCGGTTGTGCTGATGCTACACTCTGCACTTTGTGCAGATACCGGAGCAGTATCGGGACAGCAGCAGTAGCTTGGGAGCCAGGCTTCAGTCCACAGAGATCCCGAGGTAGTCCTGCAGGCGTCCGTAGGCCCGACGTCTCTTTTATCTATTATTATGATCTGTTATCACTTGTATCCGAGACAGACTGAGTTTCTTTCTTTCAGACATTTGTATGTAGTAATCATAGACAGTCCGTAAATGTTGTGATACCGGTTTCTGGGTAGAGACGTATGTTGGCTATTCGTATCGATTTTGGTATTATATTTATCTAAGTCTTCCGCTTAAATTCATCTTCCGCTACTATTTAAATGTTGATCACCTGTTATTACAAGTAGTTAAAAGTGTTAAAAATGAAAAGGTTAAAGATTTCTAAATTTCGTGCCTAGCTTCTACGTGTAGGCGCCATCACGACTCCCGAGGGTGAGAAATCCGGGTCGTGACATTGGTTCGGATTTGGAATGGTTCGGGTTGAAATCGGAACACTTGGTTCCTTAAGGTTGGCTATAAAGGTTAAGTTTGACTTCACTCAACATTTTTAGCAAACGACCTCGGAATCAGGATTTGACGGTTCCAATAGGTTCGTATGATGATTTCGGTCTCGGGTATATGTTCGGATTGGGTTTTGGATGACCCGGGAGCGTTTTGGCGCCTAATAGTCAAAATTGATTCTTTGAAGGTTTTGAAGTTCTTTAAATTTGGTTTGGAGTAGGTTTTGGTGATATCGAGGTCCGAATTAAATTTCGAGACTAGGAATAGCTCCGTAATGTTATTTAAGATTTGCACGCAAAATTTGGTGTTATTCCGAGTAGTCTAAGTATGATTCGGCGCGTTCGGAGTGATTTGGAAACTTGAAGTTCATGTTTTGATTCAATTTGGTTTTGGGGTGTGATTCTTGGTTTTGTTGTTATTTTACGCATTTCGAGAGTTCAAGCAGGTTGGTATTATGATTACAGACTTATTGGTGTAGTTGAACGGGGTCCCGAGGGGCTCGGGTGTATTTCGGTCCGTTCGAAGCTAAATCTAGGAATCAAATTTTCCAGTTCTGGTTTCCTACTTCGCGAATGCGGGAGGGCCATCGCGTTCACGAAGAAGGATTTGGGGCAGCGGGCTAATTGCCCTTCGCGTTCGCGGTCAGGCTCACGCGTTCGCGAAACCTTGTGAGCGTAGGCCTTCGCGTTCGTAAACCCCACTCGCGTTTGCGTAGGGGAAATGAGGCCGGGGAGGCCAGTTGTCTTTGCTCTTCACGTTCGCGCAAGAGCCGTCGTGTTCGCAATGTTCAGTCAGTTTAGGACTTCGCGAACGCGAGGCTTCTTCCGCGTTCGCGAGTAAGGCCGTTAACTTAATTTCCTAAGTCATATTGAAAATTGATAAAAGAATTGTAAAAGGTTAAATTTCACTTACTTGAAGTTGAGTATAGAACACTTGACTGTTATTGAGAATTTGTGTTTCTTTAAAATATTTTCTATTTGTGGAGCGGGCCGAACGCCTCGGTAGCAGATAGATGCATCTATGGTTCGTGCCATTCAACCCTTGGCAATGCACAGTATAAATATTATGTTGGATCGGGCAGTACGACCTCGGCATGATTTGCGTGTGATAAATCTTTGGAACCAATTATAATTGATATTGTTCATTGACTTGAAATTGTTAAATGATGAAAAGTAAACTTGAGATATGCTCTTAGTGGAAGAAGTGCTTATTATCCCTGTTATTGAGTTATCAGCTATATTCATGTAATCCATGTTTAGTCATTATTTTGACATTTTATTGTTAGCCCATAGTAAGTGTCAAAGTCGACCTCTCGTCACTACTTCTTCGAGGTTAGACTGGATACTTACTGGGTAAATGTTGTTTATATTAACACTACACTTCTGCACTTAATGTGCAGGATCTGAGGCAGGTGCATCTGGATATCAGTCCGGCGCGCATACTTGATCCCTGTCACGAGACTACACGGTGAGCTGCCTTCCGAGCTGTTCAGTAGTGTCACGACCCCAAATACCCCAGTCGTGATGGCACCTATCACAAAACTAGGCCAGCCGAAACAACACGAACAATATAGAAGATCTTTTGTAAAATTTGTATTTTCGAAAGCAGATTGAGTCTCAAATCTTTCATTTTTAATATATCAACAGAAATACGCGGAATCAAGTATGTAAATACATCAACCCAACCCGAATCTGGTGTAACTAGTCATGAGCCACTAAATACACTCAACACTGTCTGCTCAATACAAAACAAGTCTAAAATATAAAGTACTAGAATAAGAAGGAGAAAGGCAGGGCTGCGAACGTCAGGCAACTACCTTGCTAACTCCGATGAACCTGCCACCGAGCTCAGAAATATCTGGATCTGCACACAAGGTGCAGGGAGTAATGTGACTACGCCAACTCAGTAAGTAATAAAAGTAAATAATGACTGAGCAGTAAGAAATCACGTAAACCACGTCATAGCACCACAGTGGGTATAATATGTTTCCAAAACAGGATACAAATCAAATCATCTCATTAAACTTCGATTTCAGTAAAAATCCTTTGAAAAATGTCTTTCTAACAGTTTCTGTAGAGGTTCAATCTAGTTCATAGTGAAAACGATGAAAATCATAATCGGCCCCTCGGGCAAAACATAGTTCATATACAGCCCCTCGGGCAGACATAAAGAATATACATCTCATAACAGAAAAAGTCCCAGAGGAAATAACAAAGCCGAATCAGTGATTAAATATCGAACATCTCGTAAAAATCCAGTTTCAATGAAAGTTGTTCAAAACATTTGTTTAACATTTTCAATAGAGGCTCGGTATAAAGATGCATGAAATCGGTAATTTAATCAACATTCTCAATAGAGACTCACTTTGATGAGGAGTGAAAATAGTAATTTCATAAAAACAAGCCCCTCGGGCAAAGCATCACTAATATAAATAGCCCCTCGGGCAAGCCTCTCAGTCACTCGAGACTCAACTCTCATCAGTCAGCGCTCACACTCAGCACTCACGCTCAATAGGTACCTTATAATAACCGTTGCGGTGTGTAGCCCGATCCATATATCGCTGCGACGTGCAGCCCGATCCATAAATATAGTCGACTGGCGCTTACTGGGGGTGTGTAGACTCCGGAGGGGCTACTACAGCCCAAGCACTATATTGCTGTGGCGTGCAGCCCGATCCAATATCTATATAACATCGCTGCGGCGTGCAGCCCGACCCATAAATATATATATATATATATATATCGCTGTGGCGTGCAGCCCGATCCATAAATATATAATATCGCTGCGGTGTGCAGCCCGATCCATAAATATATATATAATATCGCTGCGGCGTGCAGCCCGATCCATAAATATGTAATCCTCACCACCAGGCCCTCGGCCTCTCACAGTCATCAACCTCACAATCAGACCCTCGGTCCCTCTCAGTCATCAGCCTCTCAAGCCACTCGGGCTATCAGTAAAATAGGGTGCTTAGCCCAAAATATCATTTTATGCAAAAAAATAGAGTAATAGAGATTGAGTTATGAAATCAATAAAAACGTAGGATGACTGAGTGTAGATATTAAACCAAAACAGTGAGGAAACAGTAGTAAAAATCCCCTAAAGGTCCAAACAGTTGGCACAAGGCCCAGATATGGCATTCAGCCAAAAACATAGTAATATTTTCCAAACCACAATGATATCAAACAATTTTCAATCAAATATGCGACTTAACAGTCGCACGGGACGGACCAAGTCACAATCCTCAACAGTGCCCGACCCACGCTCGTCATCTAGCATGTGTGTCACCTCAAAGTAGCACAACGATGTGAAATCCGGGATTTCATACCCTCAGGACAACATTTACAATCATTACTTACCTCGAACCGAACGAACAACTACACCGCGATGCCCTTGCCGCTCGACTCGGCCTCAAATCACCTCGAATCTATCCAAAATCAGAATCATATCATCAATACATGCCAAAGGGATAAAGCCCACACAAAAATTATCAAATTAAACTCAAAATCCCGAAATTGGCCAAACCCGACCCCAGGCCCATATCTCGGAATCCGATAAAAATCACAACACTAGAACCCTTATCCTTCCACAAGTCTATCATACCAAGATCATCAAAATCGGACTTCAAATAGCCCCTCAAATCCCCAATTTAACTCTCCAATTTCAAGCCCTAATTTCCCAAATTCTTTCTCTAATTTTTCCCACAAGTTCCATGATTAAACAATGGAATAATCACCATAAACACAAAATACAAAGCCCAAGTAGCTTACCTCTCTAAAAACACTTGATCCCCTCTTGAAATCACAGATTGGAGCTCTAAAATCGACCAAAAATGGTGAAGAAATGACTGAAAATCGCGAAGGAGCCTTCATATACATTCTGCCCAGCACTTCCGTATCTGCAGTCCCTATTATGCATCTGCGGGGCCGCATCTGCACAGAAACCTCCGCTTCTGCGGAATCTCATAAAAAGGGCATTCCCGCTTCTGCGGTTGCCTGACCGCACCTGCGGTTATCGCAGATGCCAGGACCAAACCGCACCTGCGCCCCTTCTGCGCATCTGCGCCTCTCTTCCGCTCCTGGGAGCTCACACCTGCGGTCCCTAATCCGCAGGCGCAGATATGACAGAAGCAGCAATACCAGCTGCAATTTTCCAAGTTCAAACTCTCCGAAAACTATCCGAAATCATCCCGAGGATCTCGGGACCTCAACCAAAAATACGAACAAGTCACATACCATCATTCAAACTCATACCAACCCCCAGAACACTCAAAACGATATCGTAACACCAAATCACCCTCGGATTCAAGCCTAAGGATTTCGAAAACTTTCGAATTCCGCAACCGATCTAAAAACCTATCAAACCTCATCCGAATGACCTGAAATTTTGCACACACATCACAAATGACACAACAGACTTACTCAAATTTTCAGAATTCCATTCCGACCCTGATATCATGATTTCCATTGCCGACCGGAAATGCCAAATTTCCAATTTCGCCAATTCAAGCCTTAATCCACCACGGACCTCCAAATTCCATTCCGGACGCGCTCCTAAGTCCAAAATCACCCGATGGAGCTAACCAAATCATAAAAATCCAAATCCGAGATCGAATACTAAAAAGTCAAGACTGGGTCAATACCTTTCAAATTTAAAGCTTCAAGCTGAGAATCATTCTTCATATCTATTCCGATTAACCTGAAAACCACAACCGACAATTTACATAAGTCATAATACATCATACGGGGCTAGTCATGCCCGAGAACTGGCGAGCGAAGTACAAATGCTCAAAACGACCGATCGGGTCGTTACAAGAAGCACCCGGAGTCTTTCTTTTGTTTATTGTTATGTCTATTTCATTTCAGACAGTAGAGTATAAATATTATGTATATTCTACTAGTGGCCCATCCACTTGTGACACCAGGTCTTGGCACATGCACTAGTAGACTTGTGGTTTTTGTTTTATTTCTATGGTTATGATTGCATTCAACTGCTTTCATTTTAATTATTTTTAAATCTGTTATTGTCACGACCCGAATTTCCCACCCTCGGGGGGGGGGGGGGGGTCGTGATGGAGCCTACTCATAGAAGCTAGGCAAGCCACACATTTAGAATCCATAATACTTTTGTTTTAAATCCAAGTTTACCAATTAAACTGACAGGAGATAAATAATTAAACAACAGCGAAATTCATAATTTAGCGGAAGACTTAACGAAGTAAATCAAAATAACAAGGAAAATCCACATATGTCTCTACCCAGGACTGGTGTCACAACATTTACGGACTATCTAAGAGTGCTACATACAACTGTTTGAAACAAGGAATAAAGTCTGTCTCGGATACAAAAGGAAACAGATCATAAATAAGGATAGAGGAGATGCCGGGCCTGCGGACGCCTGCAGGACTACCTCGAGAATCTCGTGAATTGAAGACTAGCTCCCGAACTACTGATGCGCACCGTAAGCTGCTCCGACACCTGGATCTGTGCAAAAGAGCACAGAGTGTAGCATCAGCACAACCGACCCCATGTGCTGGTAAGTGCCTAGCCTAACCCCGGCGAAGTAGTGACGAGGCTAGACCGGACTACCACATAAACCTGTGCAGTTATATATACATATACAGCGGAATCGAAATACAGAGACAAGTAATCAATATGGGAGGGGGAGCATGCTATGGGGGGAATAACAATTTCAAGTAAAAGTCGTCCAGTAACGAAGGAAATAACACAACTCAGACATTAATAAAGAAACAGAAAGCAACAAGTGCACGAATGTGTCCAAATAAGGCCTGAACACTTGGTTCATCAAGTCCATGAAAGCTGCTGGGGCATTTGTCAACCCAAATGACATAACCAAGAACTCATAGTGCCCGTACCGAGTGCAGAAGGCTGTCTTAGGGACATCAGATGCGCTAATCCTCAACTGATGTTAGCTAGATTGCAAGTCAATCTTGGAAAATACCCTGGCACCTTGAAGCTAGTCGAACAAATCATCAATCCTCGGCAGTGGATACTTATTCTTGATCGTTACCTTGTTCAATTGCCGGTAATCAATACACATTCTCATTGACCCATCCTTCTTCTTGACAAATAACACCGGCGCACCCCAAGGTGAGACACTGGGTCTAATGAAACCCTTCTCAAGCGAATCCTGCAATTGTTCCTTTAACTATTTCAACTCCGGCGGCGCCATACGATACGGTGGGATAAAAATGGGCTGAGTGCCCGGTACCAGATCAATGCAAAAGTCAATATCCCTGTCGGGTGGCATACCCGGCGGTCTGAAGGAAATACTTCGGGGAACTCACGAACAACGGGCACAGAATCGATAGAAGGGACCTCAGCACTAGAATCACGAACATATGCCAAATAGGCCAAACACCCCTTCTCTACCATACGCCGAGCCTTCACATACGAGATAACACTGCGGGTAGAATGACCAGGAGTCCCTCTCCACTCTAAACGAGGCATAACCGGTAAATCTAAGGTCACAGTCTTGGCATGACAGTCCAAGATAGCGTGATAGGGTGATAACCAGCCCATCCCCAATATAATATCGAAGTCAACCATGTCTAAAATAAACAAATCTACACGAGTCTCCAGACCCCTAATCACCACAACACAAGAACGATAGACTCGATCAACCACAATAGAGTCACCCACCGGTGTAGACACATATACAGGAATAACCAATGCATCACTAGGCATGACTAAATACGGGGCAAAATAGGATGACACATATGAATACATAGACCCCGGATCAAACAACACTGAAGCATCTCTATCACAAACCAGAACCGTACCTGTAATAACCGCATCTGAAGCCTTTGCCTCGGGCCTGGCCCGAAGAGCATAACATCGGGTCTGGGCCCCACCACTCTGATCTACCTCTTTGGGACGGCCTGCTGCTGGCTGGCCTCCGCCTCTGGTGGTCTGAGCTCCACCTCTATGACCTCTACCTCCACCTCTGGCACCTCTACCCCCACCTCTAGCTGGCTAGGTTGGCTGTGGAACACCTGGTGCCTGAACCATGGCACGAGAACTCTGATGCTGAGAACTGCTCGGTGCTCGAGGGCAAAATCTGGCAATATGACCCGTGTCACCACAAGTGTAACAAGTCCTTAGCTGCTGAGTCTGCTGGCCCTGTTGACCTGAATGACCACCACGGAAACTCTAAAGTGGCGGTGCACTGATAGGAGCTAGCGGTGCACTGAATGGCTGTTGATCAGAATAGTGCGCGTGAGAACCACGGCCACCTGAGGCACCGTGAGAAACTTGGAGTGCTGACTGGAAAGGACTAGAAGGCTGACCCCTATCATACGAATCTCTGCCTCCAGACGAGGCACCACTGAATCGGCCTTACTGACGGGGTCTCTTGTCTGCCCTATCACCACCTCCCTGTGACAATACCATCTCAATCCTCCGGGCCACATTGGCCGCCTCCTGAAAGGATATCTCGCTCCCAGCCTCTCTAGCCATTTGGAGACGAATAGGCTAAATGAGTCCATCAATAAACCGTCTCACTCTCTCCCTCTCAGTGGGAAGTATAACAAGAGCATGGCGGGCCAACTCAATAAACCTGGTCTCGTACTGGGTGATTGTCATGGATCCCTGCTGGTGACGCTCGAACTGCCTCCGATAGGCCTCTTGCTGTGTAATAGGGAGAAACTTCTCCAGAAATAGATGTGTGAACTGCTCCCAGGTCAAGGCTGGAGATCCTGCTGGTCTAGCTAAACAATAATCCCTCCACCAAGTCTTGGCGGATCCAGACAAACGAAATGTAGCAAAATCAACCCCAATGGTCTCAACAATACCCATGTTCTGAAGAACCTCGTGGCAGCTGTCCAGGTAATCCTGAGGATCCTCGGTAGATGCACCATTGAAGGTAGTAGTGAAGAGCTTGGTGAACCTATCCAACCTCCATAAAGCATCGGCAGACATAGCTGCCCTATCACCGGCCTGGGCTACCACACCCGGCTGAGCTGCTCCAACTGGCTGAACTGCTGGAGTCTGAATCGGGGGAGCTACCTGCTCCGGAGTACGAGTAGTAGGAGTCTGGGCCCCTCCTCCAGCCTGAGAGACGGCTGGTGCTACAGGAAGCAAACCTGCTCGGGTAACACTCTCCATGAGGCCCACCAATCGGACCAGAGCATCCTGAAGAACTGGGGTAGCAATAAACCCCTCTGGGACCTGAGCTGGGCCCACCGAAACTGCTGGGGCTGGGGCCGGAACCTCCTCGTCGAAGCCAACCTGAGGCTCCGCCACTAGTGCTGCTGCTCGTGGCTGAGCTCTGCCCTTACCTCGGCCTCTAGCACGGCCTTGGCCTTGCCCTCTGCCCCTAGTGGGAGCTGCCTGGGGCTCGGACTGCTGATCAGAAGATGAGGAAGCACGTGTTCTCGCCATCTGCGAAAGAACAGAGTAGAAATTCGATTAGCGTTGAGAAACCAAACCGCACGACAAGAAAGAACAAATGTGAAACTTTTCCTAACTCAGTAGCCTCTGGGGGATAAATACAGACGTCTCCGTACCGATCCCTCAGACTCTACTAAGCTTGTCCGTGAGTTGTGAGACCTATGTAACCTAGAGCTCTGATACCAACTTGTCACGACCCGAATTTCCCACCCTCGGGGGGGGGGGGGGGTATGGCGCCTACTCGTATAAGCTAGGCAAGCCACACATTTAGAATCCATAATACTTTTATTTTAAATCCAATTTTACCAATTAAACTGACAGGAGATAAATAATTAAATAACAGCAGAATTCATAATTTTGCGGAAGACTTAACGAAGTAAACCAAAATAACAAGGAAAATCCACATATGTCTCTACCCAGGACTGGTGTCACAACATTCACGGACTATCTAAGAGTGCTACGTACAACTGTCTGAAACAAGGAATAAAGTCTGTCTCGGATACAAAAGGAAACAGATCATAAATAAGGATAGAGGATATGCTGGGCCTGCGGACGCCTGCAGGACTACCTCGGGAATCTCGTGGACTGAAGACTAGCTCCCGAACTACTGCTGTGCACCGTAAGCTGCTCCGACACCTGGATCTGTGCAAAAAAGCACAGAGTGTAGCATCAGCACAACCGACCCCGTGTGCTGGTAAGTGCCTAGCCTAACCCCGGCGAAGTAGTGACGAGGCTAGACCGGACTACCATATAAACCTGTGCAATTATATATACATATACAGTGGAATCGAAATACAGAGACAAGTAATCAATATGGGAGGGGGAGCATGCTATGGGGGGAATAACAATTTCAAGTAAAAGTCGTCCAGTAACGAAGAAAATAACACAACTCAGACATTAATAAAGAAACAGAAAGCAACAAGTGCACGACATTACCCTTTGTGCTTTTACTCTCATCCTCACCAAGCAATGATATAATAAAGTGTGCACGGCATCACCCTTCGTGCTTTTACTCCCTTTCCTTACATATAATCAATAGAATCGCCACGGAATGGTACATCGTGCGGCACGGCATCACCCTTCGTGCTTTACTCTCTTTCCTCACAATAAGCAAACAATGCACGACATCACCCTTCGTGCTTTACACTCTTTCCTCACAATAAACAAACAATTCACGACATCACCCTTCGTGCTTTAACACTCTTCATCACCCAAACAACAATCACAAACAAAGGGCAAGGGAATAAACAAAGTAATAAAAGAAATCCCGGCAAGGGAACACAATTTAACAATTTAATCCCGGCAAGGGTACAACATCAATAATCTCACATCCCGGCAAGGGAAAATAATCAATAAACAACAATATCCCGGCAAGGGAACAATTTAAATACTCTTTCCCTTCCTTTCACGTTTATTTCATATCTCACTTTACCACTTGAGCCAATGCTCCAAAGGGTTCAACCATTTCATATATGTTCACAATTGAAATATAACTTGAGCCAATGCTCCTCGTTGTTCATAGGTCACAATTTCCTTTCACAAGCTTTTCACAACAAATAGGAATCATCACCAAGGCAAGAGAAATACAACGAAATCAAGATATTTTCAATTTAAAGACTCACGGTCATGCTAGACACCAACGTATAGATACTCGTCACCATGCCTATACGTCGTACTCAACAAGAAGCAATTAGCACATAAGTTTGTCACGCTCCAAACCGAGGGACATGACCGGCGCCCGACCGGGTAGCCCCAGTCAAGCGGACCTGGGTGCCTTTCCTACCCCACGTGTTACCCCGTATTTTCATTACTCATTAATCAAGGAATTAACCAGTTTATAATTGAAATCACCTTTTTCAAAATATACACAACATACTTGGTTACTTAATAAAGTTTACAACTTACATCGCCCGACATACAATTACATAAGTTCATAACCCACATTTACTGTCTACGGAGCCTCTAAAGATACAACAGGATAATACAGTACTTGCTGGTAACAAGGCTCCGGCTATACCTTACACAAAAACCAAAATAAGATTCCGGAATAAAAGCGGCATGAGCCACGCAGGGCCCCGAGAGGAAAGGGGCTCACCAATACGTCTGATGGAAGATGAAGGAGTGCTACTGTCGGTGAACTGGAGTACCTGCTACGGATCCACCTACAATCATAACACGAATGTAGCGCCCCCGGCGAAAGGGACGTCAGTACATTTGAATTGTACTGGTATGTATGAACAAACTTTGCCCTAAGTAAACTCAAACCATACACAAGTAACAAGTAACAATGGAATCAACAATCAAATACACATGAAAGGAAACAATCAAGCCAAACAAGTTTACAATCTCTCCATTTTCCCCTTCAACATTTTTCACATCAATGATTTCACAACTTTCTCATATTTTCATTTCAATAGTGATTTCGATCACTTTTCCACCCTTATTACCTCGGCCAACCTTATTACCTCGGCCACCCTTATCACCCCAACCCACAATTTATCATTTTGTGTTGCGGCGCGCAACACGACCCCACCGGACAATCACATTTCACAAACAACACGACAACAACAACAATTCACAAAGAACAATAACAATTCTCAAAGGGTAACAACAACAATTCCCAAAGGGCAACAACAACAATTTACAAGAA
Organism: Nicotiana attenuata; assembly: GCF_001879085.1. Lineage (NCBI taxonomy): Eukaryota > Viridiplantae > Streptophyta > Magnoliopsida > Solanales > Solanaceae > Nicotiana > Nicotiana attenuata. The sequence goes on along the minus strand of NW_017670586.1, from coordinate 427,985 downwards.
ATTCCATAGCCATCTATACCATTTCCATCGTATTCCACAACTCATATGCATGTTATGTTACAACAAGAATTTTCCACGACAAACCATATATGTTACTACCACAGCTGTCCCGATTGCATCAAATGCTATTTCCTTCCATCATTTATTTCACAATTCTTACCACATAGCCCATTTACAATCACACACTTGGTTTATTGCCAATTACTTACACCATTATATCGAAAGACATAACCACAAACACTCAACCATACCGATCGCAAGAATTTCACAAACAATTCACGTAGAAATCACTTACCAAGCACTCAAACACCAAACAAGGCGATTTTACAAAGGTCAAAGTTAGCCATACATACCTGGAGCCGAATTCCCTTTTAATTTCTACTTCCAACTTCACCAAAAAGCCTAGCAACGTCAATCTAGTGCACAAATTAATACATATTTCTTAGAATCAAAGTTCACAATCACTACCCGAACACATTTAGGTTATCAACCCTTCTTTGCACAATTCTTTACTCCCACCCAATTATTCTTACTAGATTTTAGGTTTTAATAGACATGCATGAATGTTTCATCCTCTATTATCAAGAATCAATGCATGAGACTTCCCCCCCCCCCCCCNAATGCTCCCCATTGTTCATAGGTCACAATTTCATTTCACAAGCTTTTCACAACAAATAGGAATCATCACCAAGGCAAGAGAAATACAACGAAATCAAGATATTCACAATTTAAAGACTCACGGTCATGCTAGACACCAACGTATAGATACTCGTCACCATGCCTATACGTCGTACTCAACAAGAAGCAATTAGCAAATAAGACTCAACTCCTAGTCCCTCAAGCTAGGGTTAGACCAAACACTTACTTCAATGCCTTGCACACAACTTAAGCCTCAAGTATAGCTTTACCCCGTGATTCCACCGCCAATTCGCTCGTATCTAATCACAAATTACTTAATTAGATTAATAAACACTAAATGAATCAACCCCAATGCATGAAAATGAGTTTTCCAAAGTTTTACCCAAAAAGTCAAGAATCACCCCCGGGCCCACATGGTCAAAACCCAAGGTTTAAACCAAATCCCGAGTACCCATTCCCCCACGAACTCAAATATATAATATTGTTTTGAAATCAGACCTCAAATTGAGGTCCAAATCCCCAATTTTTGAAAAACCTAGGTTCTACCCGAAACACCCAATTTCCCCCATGAAAATCATTGATTTGAAGTTGAAATTATGCTAAACGATGTTAAAAATTGAAGGAAGCTAGTTAAAAATGACTTACAATTGATTTGGAGAAGAAGAAAACCTTGAAAAATCCCTAAGTGTGTTTGGGTTTGAGAAAATATGAAAAATGAAGTTCAAAATCGGTTAAGTGTAAAAAAATGCAGGTCTCAGTAATGGGAAATGCGAACAGGGGTTCGCAATTGCGAACCCCGACCTGCTGATGTGGAAATTGCGAAGACTGGGTTCGCATTTGCGAACCCTTAAGAAATACTAGACCTTCGCATTTGCGACAATAAGGTCGCATTTGCGACATCAGGGTAATCGCATTTGCGTTGATAATCCTCGCATTTGCGAGAAGGACTGGCCTGGGCTAACTTCGCAATTACGAAAGGCCACTCGCAATTGCGATATCGCATTTTCGAGCCAGGCTTCGCAAATGCGAAGCCTGCGGGTCAGAAATACCAGCAATTTTTCAAAGTTCAAAAATGCACCCGTGGCCTATCCAAGACTCACCCGAGCCCTCGGGGCTCCAAACAAAATATACACACAACCTCAAAAATATCCTATGGACTTATTCGCGCGATCAAATTGCAAAAATAACATCATAAACATCGAATTAAACCTCAAAATCCAAAAATTCTTTCAAACTTCACAAAACCTCAAATTTTCCAATTTAGGTCCGAAACACGTCAAACGACGTCCATTTTCAACCAAATTTCACAGAAATGACTTAAAGCATATATAAGACCTGTATCGGGCGCCAGAACCAAAATACGGGACCGATACCAACACGTTCTAATCAAATATCATTTCAATTTTCCATAACAATTTCAGAAAAACAATTTCTTTTAAAAATTCATTTCTCGGACTCGGGACCTCGGAATTCGATTCTGGGTATACGCCCGAGTCCCATATTTTTCTACGGACCCTTCGAGACCGTCAAATCATGGGTCCGGGTCCGTTTACTCAAAATGTTGACCAAAGTCAACTTTATTCATTTTAACATCAAAATTTAGCATTTTTCATAGAATTTCACATTTAAGCTTTCCGGCTACGCGCCCCGACTGTGCACGCAAACCGAGGCGACTCTAAATGAGGTTTTCAAGGCCTCGGAAGCACAGAATTCATTTAAAACAGGTGATGACCCTTTGGGTCGTCACATTTTCGGTGTGTTCTCAATTTAGGAAAAAAGTGCAAGAAACTCGGTCAATAGGTCTAAGTTGAGTATGCCTCGTCATATGGGTAGTAAGCCAATTAAAGAGACCATTTATGAATTGGTGAGTAAATCTTGCAATTCTGTTAAAAAATCACATCCTTGTTATAAAGATTTCTTTGACTTGTTTATTTCAATGTGAAGGGAGGTAATGATGGCAATCCACCAGATTTGGCTAGTATCTTTTTTGAGATTCGTAAGAAGGACAACAAGCTTGTTGAACCTGAAACCAATGAAAAATATGTATGTTTATTGATAAATTTTATTTTACATCATTTGTTTACCGTGTTGCTGTACTTTAATTAAATTATCTTTTATTTTATAGGCTATAATCCAAGAAGTGGTGCAATCTGAATCGTCTCTTACAATATTGAGGTTGTAGAGAGGTGCTTTGGACCTGAACGCAAGAGTCATGTAGTTGGATTTGATGGTGGGATAAACGCTAAGGAGTTAAAAGGCGGTAATTCCTTGAAAGTTGTATTATTAAAGAAGTTGAATGCTACTAAAAAGAAAAATGAATCACTAAAAGGACACCTCGAAAGGGCTAGAGAGTAAATATGATGTGTTAGACAATAAATACGCACAACTTGCAAGTGCAGTATTTGATCAGCCTTCATTACCATCAATTGAGCAGCATATTGAATCATTTAACAGGCCAGTAGATTAAAATCCTATTGTAGTTTCTAATAAAATTATTGCAATGCTCATGTGGAAAATTTTTCAAGGTTTATGAATAAATAAAAACATAGTCATTGAAGCAGGTCACTTTAACTAAGAATGAAGTTTCAAATATTTTGTATATGTGTAGCTAGGTTACAATCTTTATAATCCTGTTATTGGTAGGTTTAGAAATCCTAGAGGAGATTTTCTTGGCAGCTGTTCAGTTCACTTTATGTGAAAGTATTTTGAACATAGGGTAAATTAATCACCAAGATTTCACTTTACGTCGCTACATTGTTGGTAGCATCTCATTGCGACAAATATGTTGTTTAGGATGTCAGAGTTTCTTGTATGCCTTGGTCCTCATTTCATATAAATGGTAGGTTCCATATAAATAACTACAACTTTACAAATATGTTTGCCATTAACATAACGAGTATTATTGGGACAATGCTTCCCTTTTTGACGAGCACACTTGTAAAGAAGGATGAGGAAGAGAAATAAACACAATCACGCTTTAGTCATTGAATAGTCCTTAGCCTCGATAGACAAGATATGCCCAGCCAAAAATTCTATGAGCTCAAGTAATTTCTGCATGTGACTGATGACAGGAAAGAAGATATGCAAATGCATTTACATGTTCTAAAAATTTGGTTAGCTTCTTCAGCATCTAAAAACACAAAGCATAAGATTTCTTACATTTCCTACTTTAGAAGTTAATTGCCCATAGTCTCCTAAGTCAGGTTTTGCAGCAGATAGTAAAGGGTAATTAAACAAGCAAAGAAAACGTCCCAGCTTCTTTTCTATTTATGCTCTTCCTCATTTTACCGTTACCAGACATTGTTTAGTAAATGGAAAAATATAGCTTAGGTTAAATGCTTATATCATTATATAATTTGCTAGCATTAAGCTATTTTTGGATTAGAAGATCTCCACATCCTTTGGTTACTTGAAGGAGAATTTTTCTTGCTGATATGGGTGAAGGAATATAGCTTAGGCTAAATGCTTAATTCATGCATATGTAATTTGCTAGTATTACTAAGCTAGTCCAAATTCTATTTGGTTGAATGGGAAAATTCAGACTAATGTGAAAGCCACAAAGTAATGCTAAAGCTTTTGGAATGAACACTTAATAGACTGAATTAGTTATAACCTATAAACCAAAAATATACAGAGGACATGTGATAATTAACAATTTAAAAGAGAAAAAGTAACATTTGTTCTATTGAAAACATATATGAAAAGACGAACAAGTTTTTAATATTCTATCAAGAATATCCAGTTTTCACAAAGAAGAAACTTTTCAAGAAAACCATTTACAGATTAAGCATAAAACTCTATGGCACACACGTGTTGAATATTAACATCTCTGCTGAAAGAAAATAGGCTAAGAAAATTGTCCAAATGCATCTGGAATTCTCTGAAAATGCTTATTATATAAGTCTATAGTTTGTAGAGAAGGTTGTTGTTGTTGGTTCTACAGCCATGTAGTACTATTCAATGAACCATTTGTTGCAAATTGTGTGCCTGATTTTTTACAGTACAGGTCTTAGGTTATTTGATGATTGCGGATTAAATTGCCTGGTAATAATTGTGTGTGCAAATATTCAGATCATTTGATAGACTTCAGGATCAACTTCTGATGTATGCAAATACTCAGACCGTTTTGGATTCTTGACTACACCACAAAGATTTCTCCATCGCTGTAACATCTCATCCTCCAGTGCTTCAGCTTCACTCCTCCAAAATTACCATTCAAACATCTCTCCATTTTCGTTCTTCTTTTTCCTTCTCTACTTATATTCAAAAATTATAAAAGCAATACACAGACAAACCATTACTTACCAAAAAAAGGCAGCGCATTGAGAAAAATAGTAATGCGGTGAAAAAAGAAAAAGAAAGGAAAGTTAAATGGGCGTAAGAATAAGTTTCCAAGACATTGTTACACAATTTGGGGGAAGAATATATTTGCAGAAACAAAAGTAGGCATTGTGATCAAAGAAATTGTGTATGAAAATTGTGTACATGTCTTTTTAGTAATTCCCACAATCTGCAGCTCCCCATGAGAAGGCATTGTTATTATTCAAAGAAAGAACAGTTTCTTTACTGTTGATCAATACTAGTTATCTGATACTTGTATTATTTCAATTTCTTGTTTACGGCCATTAGTGTAGCCTTTAATGGAACTGATATTTTTTCATTAGTTTTTTATTCTTTATTACTAAACTAGCGTACATTTGTTATGTTAATAGATCAAATATTGAAGTTCGAAGAAGCAATCCTTGAAGAATGTGTGGAACGAGTTGAAGTACAAGTGGTTTATATTTTGTGAGGGTTGGAACACTGTACATATGCTGTAAATTTTTTTCTCTTCTTAGGAATTTTTAAAAATGATGTCATATGATGTAGATAGATTTCTGGTAAATATAATACTTTAGTTCTTTGTATTGACAAAGATACGAAGTATTTGGTTTATTTTATAGTGTTATTGGGTGTGTATGAAAGCATATAAATAATTATTTCTATACATCTAATTTAAATTTTTGTACTTATATTTAGTACAATTTTACATTAGCAAAGAAAAATAAGGTCATTGAAACTCTTTAATGATAGGTTTCTCAAAAAGATAAATGGGCATTAATAAAGGTAAATTTGGTTCTTAAAAGTAATACAAATAATGAAGGGAATATCGGTCACTAAAAGCACTTCTATTGGCTGAATTAGTTATTGTCATTAAAGACTTTTAACGACTGGATAACAATTTAACGAAGGGAAAATCCGGCCACTAAAAAGGATGTATAATGACCGTAAATTATGTTGTCGCTAAAGGATCTTTAACGACCGCATTGTAGTCCGATCGTTAAATTTTAATGTCGGGGCTTTTAACGACCGGTGACGACCGGATTTTTTTTGATCGTTATTAACATATAACGACCAGATTTGCACTTTTAACGACCAGATTTTCCTTCGCTAAAGGCCTATTTTCTTGTAGTGGGAGAAGCTACTTTTTCCGCTTCTCCTCAAAAGCATTTTTTTTCCTTCCAAAAGTTTGGCCAAAAAAAAAAAAAAAAAAAAAAAAAAAAAAAAAAAAAAAAATTTGACCCAAAAACAAAACATGGCCAAACAGGCTATAGGGCTTAGTTATATCGAATTACACTCAACAAGTTTAATCCATCATTTTTGAGTTAAGGCCTATACACAAAAATTTATATTTTATTGCTAAGGTGAAGATTCAATGTGTAGAATTGTTTCTAGGTATTCTTTAGGTCACAACGCCCAACAAGACTACTGATAATTATGTGCAAACAAAGTCTTATCGTGCTAGTAGAAAAAAAAAAAGATTACATATAAGATGTAGGAATGTTAAGCTTTTTAGGCAAAATTATTTGGATTTGGCTCAAACTGACAATATCACACAATGTTAAAAGTATTTCCATTACTAGAAATCAGGTAAATACCAACTAAAAATTTTCGATCAATCTTGGTCGGTCAAAAAAAGCGACCAAAGTTGGAGGGAAATTGGGAGAAAAATATTTTACATTTATTTTAAAATAAAATTCTAAACTGGCTTAGCCTTACATCTCTTTCATAATTACCCTCGTCCAAATTTAGCTTGTTTTATAATCTAAAAAATTCTAAAATTCTAGCAAGCTTTACTTCACTTACCCTTTTCTTTCACAAAATAGTTATTCTTAAACTTTTGAAAGAAAAGGTCAGTCAGTTTGCTCTCCATCCCTCAGCAGGTTTCCTAGCAACGTCCAGAACAAAAGAAATTCAGATGCCATGAACCTACTCCAGTTTCCTCCCTTCTGGTAAACACGTCTGCCTTGAGTGGGATTTGTATATTTTGTCCACACTACTATTACTTTTTTAAGTTTACTTCCAAAACGCCAAATGAAACGTGAAATCAAGAGGGTGCACTTTCACATTGTCAACTTTCAATAATATTCTCTGGATAGAAGCACTATACACGAATTTAATCAATAAAAACTAAACTGGTAGTGCTTTGACTTTTTGTTTCTTCTCTCTATCTATTTGCCTGTAAGCTGGTAATCCATTTTTCACCATACACACAATTTTTACATAAACAGGTTAGTTAAACATGAAATAGAAGTTATTTTCGTTGGGCTAAAACGGCCCAATGACACTCTTAACATGGTGTGATATTGTACCATTAAGAGATCCCTACACCTTATATGTAGACTCCCAATCTTTTCAGCTACCAATGTGGGACTTTGTTCGCACACTCAACAATCTCCCCCTCGAACTAAGTTCCACGTGGCCCAGCACCACGATTTACGGGTCAATTTTCGAGATTCACTGTGTGCCACCCACATTGTTAGAGTATTATGGCAACCGAAGCCCGTAACTAGCTTCTTCTTCTGTGTGCACCGCCCTGCACCATCACTCCGCCATCTCCATACTCGTTTCGCTGAACCTGGGCTCTGATACCAGTTGTTGGGCTAAAATGGCCCAATGATACTCTTAACATGGTGTGATATTGTCCGCTTTGGGCCAAGCCCGCACGGTTTTTCCCAAAAGGCCTCACACCATTAAGAGATCCCTACATCTTATATGTAGACTCCCAATCTTTTCAGCTACCAATGTGGGACTCTGTTCGCACACCCAACAATTTTCTAGGAGCCTCAGAGTAACTGGTAAAGTTGCTGCTATGTGACCAGGAGGTTACGGGAACCATGGAAACAGCCTCTTGCGAAAATGAAGGGTAAGGCCACATACAATAGACCCTTGTGGTCCGGCCCTTCCCCAAATCCCGTGCGTAGCGAGAGCTTAGTGCACCGGACTGCCCTTTTACAAGTAATTTTCTAATCCAATAATAAGTGGTTATCATGAAAAAAAAGGTAAATAACTTTTCAAAATCGATCAAACTGTGTGAGACGTGTAATTCTAATTTACAACGGATATAAATAAAATTCATCTAGTGATATGTATTGGTTTGATGAGCTATACTTGGACTAATATTAAACAACAAAAAAGTAATGTCTTATTTATGTTTTTCTTGACCTATAAAAATAGTGATTGAACCAGACTCCTGGGTTTGGTTGAACGAAATTTCCGTAAAGGTGTGGAGCCACGACACAACAGAGAAAAGAATTGGAGGTCGAAGTCATCATATCTATAAAGGTGGGACGGCAGCTTCCACTCGTTTTTTCTTCTTTTTTTTTTTTGTTTCTAATTTTTCTTTTTTGCTTTTGGAGTTACAAAGGGATTTTCATTGGTATGTGCTAGTTTCATACTCCAATATTGTCGTTGCCAGTTGGAAACACCAACATATGATTAAATTTTATGTAGTGGCCAGTGGATGTAGGGGCAAATTTTCTTGAATATACCTAAGATTAACACGTGTAACATGTCTTTCTAACCTTGTAATAGCTTATAAATAATATGTACATAATTGAAGATACATTAAGTTTGTGCCGGGTGTAATAGAGGATTTTTTTGCTTTCTACAATAGCTAATATTTAAGTGGACCACTTGCTAACTACACCTAGAAACTCAAGAAGTAATGATACGTGTTATTTAAGGAATTAAAAATGCAGATGGTCAATCTCCTTTTTAAGCATGCACAGTTTTTCTTTTAATTTCTATCTGATATCTGAACTCCTGTTCTCAAAATTTTAAGATAAAGATTGACCAACTCCTCAAATCTAGTCAGATTCTTAGTACGCGAAAAGCTCGAAGGAGACAGAATCGTAAAGTTAAACGTTGAAAAAAGAAGTGCAAAATTAAACTCTTTACGGTAAATACAAAGGTAATAAAAGCAGAAAATTATCTACTTACCTACTTCTGGTATTTACATTAAATCAATTTATGGATACATAATATGTGTCTTAAGTAAATTTTTAATTAATCATGATTGATTAATAGGTATATTTAATCTAAATTTATTTTTTAACCATCATAAATTAACATGATTTGGTGCAAATAATAAATGTAGGTAATATTGTTCCATACTGTCATGACCCAAAAATTTCGATAGGTTGCAATGGGCCCTAACCTGCTTGCTAGGCAAGCCAACAGTCAATAAAAATTATAAAAGCATATTATTACGTAATTAACAAAGTCATGATATAAATAAGAAAGTGGAATAAGTCTCAAATCAATATCATGAAATACATAAGTCTATGACAGGGTCTAAATACAACTAGAATGAACTCACAATCTTCCAAAATCCGGTGTCACATTATCACGAGCATCTAAAAAAGTAAATAGTATCAACTGCACAACAACATTTGTCTAAAAGGAAAGGTAAAATACATACTTTACCCATCGATCTTGCACTCAAATTCCTCTTACACACTTATTAAACACGGGAATAGTATTACACACCAAAACTTTTAAAAGTGTGTCAATTACACACCTTTTTTGCCATGTGTCACACGCGTTTATTACACATAAAAGAGGCGCGTGAAAACTAAAAAATTCATCTGAAATTATGTTTTTTTTTATTTTTTCTGTCTTTTAACTATTTCCTTAAAGAAAAAAAATACAAACCCATGTCTTCTTCCTCAATCCCAAACCCCAACTCTACCCCCCCCCCCACCACTCCTGTCTAAACCC